>NC_135585.1:55774767-55865564 GCF_965152235.1 Eretmochelys imbricata
TCACTGAAGTGGTGCGAGGGCAACCATGCGCCTGAAACCACTTCAGACAAAGCCCCAAACCCACCCCGCAGCCTCACCCAGCTGGCTACGGGCTCCCGAGCTCCCCGGGGTCTGAGCTGCTGCCGCCCGGGGAACTCTGGGGCCAGGCTCGGGCCACGGGAGAGTCACGTCCATGCCAGGAAAAGCAGGACCTGCCCCTGCCCCTCTCCCCACACACCCCATGGGGATCCCGAAGCTCCTCCCCAGCAATCCCGGGAGATCCCCACAGCACCAATGTTCGGTGCTTTGCAACGGGCGCTCACCCCCAAACTGAGCCCCGCTTAACGCCATTAAAGGTCGGGGAGTCCAAAGAGCCTCTCTCCCCCCCCGTAACTCTTGTTGGGGGGGGCTGAAGTTACTCCCTGTGACTAGGGGCCTGGGCTCTGCAGACAGGGATCGTGGGAAAGCCCCATCCTCTCCCGAGCTGCCGGACACACGCAGCCTGGGCAGCGCCGGGCACGGGGGATCCCCCACAGCCCCGGGGCAGGGCGGGCAGCGGGGACCTGCCAGACCCCAGACACTTTTCAACGCACCCCGAAGTCCTGTTCGTTACTGATCGGCGTGAGCGTTACCATAGGGCCGGGATGGTCTCTGGAGTCTGGACCTTGACCAAACAGAACTGACCTCCCCCCGCCCGTGAGCCCCTCGGGCTGATCGGGGTGCGCAGCGCCGAGCACAACGGGGCCACGAGCCTGGCTGGGCGCTAACACGCGACATGCCAAGAACCAGCCCCTGCCGGGGGGCATCCCAGCCCGGCACCGACCGGACCCCCCGCTCCGGTCCGCTCCGGTCCGCGCGCAGACCCCGCACGGCTGGCACCCCCCGTGTCCGGGCGGACCCCCCCGTACTCACTGGAGTAGCCCCCCTGGATGGCCGCAGCCCCCAGCAGCGCCAGCAGGCGCAGCGCCGTCGCCATCGTGTCCCGCACCGAGCCCCGCACCGCGTCCCGCACCGAGTCTCGCCGCCAGCTGAGCCCCGCCGCCCGCAGCCCGCTACTTATACCGCGCGCCGCCCGCCCGCCCGGATTGGCCGAGCGGGGAACGTCCCGCCAATAGCGACGCGCAGGCCCGGTGCCGTCATCGGTCGCTGGGCAGAACCGGCCCGGGCAGGTTGGAGTTGGGAAAGCGAAAGTCTGAGCCGCGATGAGCGCAGAGGGGAACCCCGGGCGGCGCCCCGCCCCCGCCCCTGAGGCCCCGCCCACTGGCTCGTGAACCTTGGGCAGCGCCCCGCCCCCACCCTAGGCCCCGCCCACTGGGGGGGACACCCCCTCTTTGCCTTTCCCAGTCTTTCCCAGTCATCAGGGCACGACTTCAAACTTTTCTCCACAACGGCAAGGGCTGGAAACGTCCCTTTGAGTGACGAAGGCTGAGAGTCTCACCCGCTCACGTGACTCCAGGAGCTGGGGCTTGAAGAAAACACCAAAGATAGCGAGACTCACAAAATCAGGGGGTAGCCATGTCAGTCTGTACCCACAAAAACTACGAGGAGTCTGGTGGCACCTTAAAGACTAACCGATTTATCTGGGCAGAAGCTTTCGTGGGTAAAAACCCACTTCTTCAGATGCGTGGAGTGAACATGACAGATACAGGCATAAATATCTGCTGGCACATGAAGGGAAGGGAGTTACCCTGCAAGTGGAGAACCAGCGTTGACAGGGCCAGTTCGGTCAGGGTGGACGTGGTCCACTCCCAATCACTGATGGGGAGGGGTCGATACCCAGAGAGGGGGAAATTGCTTTTGCAGTGAGCCAGCCACGCCCAGGCCCTGTTCCAGCCCAAACTGATGGCGTTACGTTTACAAATGAATTGCAGCCCTGCAGTTTCTCTTTGAAGTCTGGTTCTGAAGTTTTTCTCTTGAAGGATGGCTGCTTTTCAGTCTGTTACTGAGGGTCCGGGGACACACTCGGTAACACGCACCCCAGAGTCACGAGAGGGGGCAGCTCTGGCAGTGGGACGCTGGCAGCCGCCTGGGAACAGCCAGGGCCCGGCCTCAGCCTTGCTAAGGTGGCTGGGCGGGAGTCTGGCCCAGCTGAGAACGTGGCCCCAGGGCTTTAGTTACCAGAACAGCAATTAACTAACAAGCAATTAATTCCCTGCCCACCGCCAGAGCTGCCTCTAGGGATTTATTTCTCCTTTCAATTTATTCTACGGCCAGGCGGCACCATTGGCTCATCTCATCCGACCTCCTCAGCACCCGGGCCGGAGAACTTCCAGGTACCTCGGTCTGGAGCCCGAGAACGTGCCTGTCACACTGGGAACTTCAGGCACTTTATTAACGGGACGAATTAAACACACACACACACACCCACCCCGCCCCGTTGCGCTGAGTGACAACACAACAATCCCTAGTGCGTCTACAGCATCACTGCCCCCACTTCATGGGTGGGGAGAGGCACAGAGAGGAAAGTGACGGATTCGCTGTGTGACAACAGCAAAGATGGGAACAAAATCCAGGAGTCCTGGCTTCCAGCCCCCTGCTCTAACCATCAGACCCCACCCCACTGCCCTTCCCAGAGCCAGGGAGAGAACCCAGGAGTCCTGGCTTCCAGCCCCCCCTGCTCTAACCATCAGACCCCACCCCACTGCCCTTCCCAGAGCCAGGAATAGAACCCAGGAGTCCTGGCTTCCAGCCCCCCTGCTCTAACCACCAGACCCCACCCCACTGCCCTTCCCAGAGCCGGGGAGAGAACCCAGGAGTCCTGGCTTCCAGCCCCCTGCTCTAACCATCAGACCCCACCCCACTGCCCTTCCCAGAGCCGGGGAGAGAACCCAGGTGTCCTGGCTCCCAGCCCCCCCTGCTCTAACCACCAGACCCCACCCCACTGCCCTTCCCAGAGCCGGGGAGAGAACCCAGGAGTCCTGGCTTCCAGCCCCCTGCTCTAACCATCAGACCCCACCCCACTGCCCTTCCCAGAGCCGGGGAGAGAACCCAGGAGTCCTGGCTCCCAGCCCCCCCTGCTCTAACCACCAGACCCCACCCCACTGCCCTTCCCAGAGCCAGGAATAGAACCCAGGAGTCCTGGCTTCCAGCCCCCTGCTCTAACCATCAGACCCCACCCCACTGCCCTTCCCAGAGCCGGGGAGAGAACCCAGGTGTCCTGGCTCCCAGCCCCCCCTGCTCTAACCACCAGACCCCACCCCACTGCCCTTCCCAGAGCCAGGAATAGAACCCAGGAGTCCTGGCTTCCAGCCCCCCTGCTCTAACCATCAGACCCCACCCCACTGCCCTTCCCAGAGCCAGGGAGAGAACCCAGGTGTCCTGGCTCCCAGCCCCCCCTGCTCTAACCACCAGACCCCACCCCACTGCCCTTCCCAGAGCCAGGAATAGAACCCAGGAGTCCTGGCTTCCAGCCCCCCCTGCTCTAACCATCAGACCCCACCCCACTGCCCTTCCCAGAGCCGGGGAGAGAACCCAGGTGTCCTGGCTCCCAGCCCCCCCTGCTCTAACCACCAGACCCCACCCCACTGCCCTTCCCAGAGCCAGGAATAGAACCCAGGAGTCCTGGCTTCCAGCCCCCCTGCTCTAACCATCAGACCCCACCCCACTGCCCTTCCCAGAGCCGGGGAGAGAACCCAGGTGTCCTGGCTCCCAGCCCCCCCTGCTCTAACCACCAGACCCCACCCCACTGCCCTTCCCAGAGCCAGGAATAGAACCCAGGAGTCCTGGCTTCCAGCCCCCCTGCTCTAACCATCAGACCCCACCCCACTGCCCTTCCCAGAGCCGGGGAGAGAACCCAGGTGTCCTGGCTCCCAGCCCCCCCTGCTCTAACCACCAGACCCCACCCCACTGCCCTTCCCAGAGCCAGGAATAGAACCCAGGAGTCCTGGCTTCCAGCCCCCCCTGCTCTAACCATCAGACCCCACCCCACTGCCCTTCCCAGAGCCAGGAATAGAACCCAGGAGTCCTGGCTTCCAGCCCCCCTGCTCTAACCATCAGACCCCACCCCACTGCCCTTCCCAGAGCCGGGGAGAGAACCCAGGTGTCCTGGCTCCCAGCCCCCCCTGCTCTAACCACCAGACCCCACCCCACTGCCCTTCCCAGAGCCAGGAATAGAACCCAGGAGTCCTGGCTTCCAGCCCCCCTGCTCTAACCATCAGACCCCACCCCACTGCCCTTCCCAGAGCCAGGGAGAGAACCCAGGTGTCCTGGCTCCCAGCCCCCCCTGCTCTAACCACCAGACCCCACCCCACTGCCCTTCCCAGAGCCAGGAATAGAACCCAGGAGTCCTGGCTTCCAGCCCCCCCTGCTCTAACCATCAGACCCCACCCCACTGCCCTTCCCAGAGCCAGGAATAGAACCCAGGAGTCCTGGCTTCCAGCCCCCCTGCTCTAACCATCAGACCCCACCCCACTGCCCTTCCCAGAGCCGGGGAGAGAACCCAGGTGTCCTGGCTCCCAGCCCCCCCTGCTCTAACCACCAGACCCCACCCCACTGCCCTTCCCAGAGCCAGGAATAGAACCCAAGAGTCCTGGCTTCCAGGCCCCCCCTGCTCTAACCATCAGACCCCACCCCACTGCCCTTCCCAGAGCCAGGAATAGAACCCAGGAGTCCTGGCTTCCAGCCCCCCTGCTCTAACCATCAGACCCCACCCCACTGCCCTTCCCAGAGCCAGGAATAGAACCCAGGAGTCCTGGCTCCCAGCCTCCCCCCTCCCCCCCCGCCGCTCTGAGCACAGGCGGATAACAATGACCTAACCCCTGGGTTTTCTTTGTCTTTACAAGCACTGGGCTGTTTACATCATTTCTGGGAACTATTCTGGGCCAGTCTCCGCGCTCTGGGCCGTGTGAAGTTTGCCCCGGGCTGCAGCACCGTCACTGTGGGCATTGGGAGCGTTGGGGATTGGATCTGGCCCTGGGCCGGTCTCTCCTGGGCTGGGGAGCCAGGCTAAGGGGAGCCGCCCCCAGCTGGGACCTCACCCCACTCAGGCAGGTCAGGGGGGGCGTTCACAGAGACCGAGCCCCAATGCAGCTTCCTGTTTCCCGGCTCCCAGTGCTGTCGGTGGATCCCCCACTTGCTTTCGGTTTCTGCTGTATTACAGTTTGGACAGAGACCAGCATTGCCCCCCCGCCCCCCGCCATGCATGCCTCTCGCCCCCCCCCGCCATGCATGCCTCTCGCCCCCCCCGCCATGCACGCCTCTCGCTCCCCACGGTCCCACTCAGAGCCTCCCCCACACTGGCTGGGGTGACGGTCTCTCACAAGCCCAGTGACTCCCACGCTATCTGTCTCCCGGGGGTGGCTCTGAGTTGCTGGCGTTGACTCTACACCCAGGACATTTCTGGCCCCCTCCTGGGCCAGGCAGCCATTCCGTGTGTCCGACGTGCGTGAGTGAGCACAAGATGGCCGCCCCGATGGGACTCCCCCTTTCGTCTGACGATCGCGCCAATCCGTCTGTGCCGGGCTGTGGATTAGTGGCCCGGGGCCGTGGGGCAGCCGCCCCAGTGCCATTACAGAGACTTGCCCTACGGCCCTGTCACGGGGTCCCCGGGCGATGCTCGGGAACTGCTCCCCACAAAGCCGGGCAGGCCTCTGGGGGAGCCTCCGCTCTCGGCGCCGACTGTCCCCAGGGCAAGACGCTGCCCCAGCTTCCCCCTTCCCGGGTCTGACCTCGGCGCATTCAGCCTCCTCTGCCCCTCCGTGCGCTTCCCACAGCGAGTCCGCCCAGGCGGGGTCCTGGGGAAGCCAGAGGGTCCTGCCCCCCAACTCCGCAGTCAGACGTGACTCTCAGCCAGCCAGTAAAACAGAGGTTTATTAGACGACAGGAACATGGTCTAAAACAGAGCTTGTAGGTGCAGAGAACAGGACCCCTCAGCCGGGTCCATTTTGGGGGGCAGTGAGCCAGACAACCCCGTCTGCCCTTCATTCCATGTCCCCAGCCAGCCCCAAACTGAAACTCCCCCCAGCCCCCTCTCCTCTGGGCTTTGTCCCTTTCCCGGGCCCGGAGGCCACCTGTTCTCTCTGTTCCCCAACCCCTCTAGCTGGCACCTTGCCGGGGAGGGCCCAGGCCATCAGTGGCCAGGAGACGGGGTGTCGGCCAGTCTCTGTGCAGACACCATCCCACTGGCCCTCTAGGGCTCTGCCACCATCCCACCCCCTTAGTGCACCCCCTAGACCAGGGGTCGGCAGCCGTTCAGAAGCGGTGAGCCAAGTCTTCGTTTATTCGCTATAATTGAAGGTGTCGCGTGCCGGTCATACATTTTAACGTTTTTTAGAAGGTCTCTCTCGATAAGTCGATATATTATAGAACTAAACTATTGTCATATGTAAACAAGGGTTTCAAAATGTTTAAGAAGCTTCAATTAAAATTAAATTAAAATGCTGATCTTACACCGCCGGCCCACTCAGCCCTCTGCCAGCCTGGGCTTCCGTTCACCTAGGCCGGCAGTGGGCTGAGCGGGGCCGGTGGCTGGGACCCCAGACTGGCAAGGGGCAGGCAGCCAGAACCCCAGACCAGCAGTGGGCTGAGCGGGGCTGGCGGCCGGGACCCCAGACCGGTAGCGGGCTGAGCGGGGCCGGCGGCCGGGACCCCAGACCGGCAGTGGGCTGAGCGGGGCCGGCAGCCAGAACCCCAGACCAGCAGTGGGCTGAGCGGGGCCGGCGGCCGGGACCCCAGACCGGCAGTGGGCTGAGCGGGGCCGGCAGCCAGAACCCCAGACCAGCAGTGGGCTGAGCGGGGCCAGCGGCCGGGACCCCAGACCGGCAGTGGGCTGAGCGGGGCCGGCGGCCAGAACCCCAGACCAGCAGTGGGCTGAGCGGGGCTGGCGGCCGGGACCCCAGACCGGTAGTGGGCTGAGCGGGGCCAGCGGCCGGGACCCCAGACCAGCAGTGGGCTGAGCGGGGCCAGTGGCTGGGACCCCAGACTGGCAAGGGGCAGGCAGCCAGAACCCCAGACCAGCAGTGGGCTGAGCGGGGCTGGCGGCCGGGACCCCAGACCGGTAGCGGGCTGAGCGGGGCCGGCGGCCGGGACCCCAGACCGGCAGTGGGCTGAGCGGGGCCGGCAGCCAGAACCCCAGACCAGCAGTGGGCTGAGCGGGGCTGGCGGCCGGGACCCCAGACCGGCAGTGGGCTGAGCGGGGCCGGCGGCCGGGACCCCAGACCGGCAGTGGGCTGAGCGGGGCCGGCAGCCAGAACCCCAGACCAGCAGTGGGCTGAGCGGGGCCGGCGGCCGGGACCCCAGACCGGCAGTGGGCTGAGCGGGGCCGGCGGCCAGAACCCCAGACCAGCAGTGGGCTGAGCGGGGCTGGCGGCCGGGACCCCAGACCGGTAGCGGGCTGAGCGGGGCCGGCGGCCGGGACCCCAGACCGGCAGTGGGCTGAGCGGGGCCAGCGGCCGGGACCCCAGACCGGCAGTGGGCTGAGCGGGGCCTGCGGCCGGGACCCCAGACCGGCAGTGGGCTGAGCGGGGCCGGCGGCCGGGACCCCAGACCGGCAGTGGGCTGAGCGGGGCCGGCGGCCGGGACCCCAGACCGGCAGTGGGCTGAGTGGGGCCGGCGGCCGGGACCCCAGACCGGCAGTGGGCTAAGCGGGGCCGGCGGCCGGGACCCCAGACCGGTAGTGGGCTGAGCAGGGCTGGTGGCCGGGACCCCAGACCGGTAGTGGGCTGAGCGGGGCCAGCGGCCGGGACCCCAGACCAGCAGTGGGCTGAGCGGGGCCGGTGGCTGGGACCCCAGACTGGCAAGGGGCCGGCAGCCAGAACCCCAGACCAGCAGTGGGCTGAGCGGGGCCGGCGGCCGGGACCCCAGACCAGCAGTGGGCTGAGCGGCTCAGCCCCCTGCCATTCAGCCCGCTGCCAGTTTGGGGTTCCAGGAGCTTGAATGAGGGAGCGGGCTCAGGGTTGGGGCAGGAGGTTTGGGCGTGGAGCACTTACCTGGGCAGCTCCCATTTGGTGCGAGGGGTGCAGGTGGGAATGTGTGTGGGGGTGTGTGCAGGAGTTCCTGTTTGGTGCTCAGGGTGGGGGTGGGGATGTGGGGGGTGCAAGAGTCAGGGCATGGGGTGTGGGGGGGCTGGGGATGCATGGGAGGTGTAGGAGTCAGGGCAGGGGGCTGGGGGGGCTGGGTATGTGTGGGGAGTGCCGGAGTCAGGGCTGGGGTTATGGGGGGGGTGCAGGGGTCAGGGCACAAGGCTGGGGTGTGGGGGGGTGCAGGGGTCAGGGCAGAGGGCTGGGTGTGTGTGAGGGGGGTGCAGGGGTCAGAGCAGGGGGCTGGGTATGTGTGGGGGGTGCCAGAGTCAGGGCTGTGGTTGTGGGGGGGGTTGCAGGGGCCAGGGCACAGGTCTGGGGTGTGTGTGGGGATGTAAGGGTCAGGGCAGAGGGCGGGGGGGGGTTCAGGGGTCAGGGCAGAGGGCTGGGGGTGTGTGAGGGGGGGTGCAGGGGTCAGGGCAAAGGGCTGTGGGGGTGGGGGGGTTCAGGGTCAGGGCAGAGGGCTGGGGGGGTTCAGAAGTCAGGGCAGGGGGCTGGGTATGTGTGGGGGTGCCGGAGTCAGGGCTGTGGTTGTGGGGGGGTTGCAGGGGTCAGGGCACAGGGCTGGGGCGTGTGGGGGGATGTAAGGGTCAGGGCAGAGGGCTGTGGGGGTGGGGGTTTTAGGGTCAGGGCAGAGGGCTGTGGGGGTGGGGGTTTTAGGGTCAGGGCAGAGGGCTGGGGGGGTGCAGGGTTCAGGGCAGAGGGCTGGGGGTGTGTGAGGGGGTGCAGGGCTCAGGGCAGAGGGCTGGGGGTGTGGGCTGGGGTTGTGGGGGTGCTCCCAGCCCCCTGCTCAGAGCGGCTCACGGCAGGGGGCCGGAGGGGATATGCCCTGATTCCACCCCTTTCCCCAAGGTCCCCGGAGCAGAGAACTCCCTCTCCGTAGCAAGGGCCGCCAGCTGATCGGCCGCAGGGAGGGAGAGGCGGAAGGGCAGGAACCCCGCACGATGGGGGAAGAGATGTGGGGGGGGAGCTCGCCTGCCCTCCAAGGAGCACGCGGGGGGCGGGGGGCGGAGAAGACCGGGCCGAGCCAGGCAGGATTTTTAGTGGCACGGTGCCGGCTGCCCGGATCCCGCAGGCAGCAGCGTGCCATTCAGAATTGGCTCGCGTGCCGTGTTTGGCCCACATGCCATAGCTTGCCGACCCCTGCTCTAGAGACGTAAGAACTGCCTAGGGGAAACTGAGGCACCCCTACAGTATTCAGAGGAGACATTAAGAACAGTCCCGCTCCGTCACAGGCCCACCTTTTCACAATGGCCTCCACAGCTGGACGCTTACATTTTTAGGTGCCCAGCTGGAGACACCCGGGCCCTGACTCTCGAGGTGCGGCACACCCCTGGCTCCCTGGGATTTCCCCCAGCATTGCGGGTGCCTAGCACCCCGCAACATCAGCCTCAGGGGCCTCAAATTGGGCACCCAGAATAGGAGGCACCCAGAATTAGGGGCCACTTTTGAGAGTGTGGCCTTAAACCCCTCACCCCAGGGGCCTCCCAGCACAGAAAGGGGCTCAGCGCCCCCCACCCCATTCTCCAGGGTTCACCCCCCCCACCACTGGGGACCTAGGAGGGGGGTGAAGCACTGGAATGGGTTCCCTAGGGAGGTGGGGGAATCTCCGTCCTTAGAGGTTTTTAAGGTCAGGCTTGACAAAGCCCTGGCTGGGATGATTTTATTTGGGGTGGGTCCTGCTTTGAGCAGGGGGTTGGACTCGATGACCTCCTGAGGTCCCTTCCCACCCGGATCGTCTATGATTCTATCATCTCGTCTCCCTCCCCCTGCTCCAGAGGCTCAAAGCTCAGGGGACGGGACGTGTCCGGGTGGGTTTCTTTGGGAAGCTGGAGTAGGAAAAAACCCTCCCTGAGGCCGAGACGTGGGCTAGAGGGGGCGGTGGATCCAGGACAGTCCCAGGTTCCCCCAGCCAGGCCAGTAATTTACGGTTACCAAGCTGGGAAAGCGGGCTCCCTGCCGGCCTCTGAGCCATGCTGGGGTGGGGCTGTGATCAGAGAGACCCTCAGAGCAATGCAGACAGCACCAGAGCCCTCCAGAGAGGGGGTGTCCTGTATTCCCGGCCCCCTGTCCACAGAGTGAGCTCCTCGCACTGTGGGGTTCATTGCTTTTCTGCCATTTATGTAGTTCCCGTCACCCCCAAGGGCCTCACAGACAATGCACAGCACCTGCAGCCCCATGGAGATGCAGCCAGCTCTGGGGAAGAGCGCATCGGCCAGACACACGGGGAAATGTCAGCCAAGGTCTGTGGGGCAAACCCCTGCTCTAATGGAAAGTGCCCCATGAGGCCTTTATTCTACACCCATTGGACAGGCCTCAGGGTTTAAGGGCTCCCCCAAGCCCCCCACCTGCACGTGATGACCTGCCAGGAGCTCAGTCCAAGGGGGAGGTAGCAGGGATTCTCCCCTGCAGTTCCAGTGTGTCACCCTGATACTCACAGCCCCAAATCGTCCCCTGGCTGCTGCGAATACACAGCACTGCCTGACCCCAGCAGGGGCCCAGCACCCATTTAAACAGACGGCCCTTTCTTCAGCGCGCCTGTCTCTCCCCGTCTCTGCGGGGCTGTTACTGGGAGTCCAGCAGTAAAGATACAGGCTGAGCCGGGGGGATTTCATTCTATGTCCTCTCTCTGGCTCACCCTGCCGGGCCTTTTCTCCGCCGGTCTGGGTTCAGGTCCCCCTTCCCCTTTAATGCAGTGGGGAGAACATGTCTGTCTCTGGGTGGGGGATCCTGTCCCCCATTCTCCAGGGGATCACTTTGGGTTTATGGGGAACTTTAGCCTGGGCACCAAACTGAACCCCTCTGGTCCCCGCTCAGCTGCTCTCTTTGCTCCTGGCCTCCCCATGCCCAGCCAGGTGGGGTTCTCCCCTGGGTGCTGTTAAATGTCCCGGGACCAGCACGGCTGCAACACTGCACACATCAGCGATCCGTCCCCGTCCCACGGCCAGGTCCCCGCGCGCCCAGGGGACAGAGCTTCCCAGGCTGGGTCACACACTCATGTTCCCAGCCAGGGGATTTCCTCTCCCTGCCACCCCTGGATCCCAGCACCCCCCAGCTGCGGCTGAGGTTGTGCTGAGCTTGCAGGGCCCCCGTAGCCCAGGGCGGGGACAGTTCTGCCTCCTCACAAGATTTCCCAGAAGCGGCAGCGTCCGACTCACTGGGGCTGGAATTAAACGGTGCAGCGTTTCCTTGTTGGCTGCCAGCGCGGGGCGTTCCCTGCAGCCGGCCAAAGAGCTCACCTGGCAACTGGGCCGGAGCGGGGCACAGGCAGGCCGCAGGGCTGGGGCTGAACGGCCGGCCGGGCCGGTCCCAAGGGGAATTTGCAAAGTGACCCAGCCCTGCCCTAATCGGTTCCACACTGCACCTGAGACATGCAGCATCCGTCTCCCTGCTGGGGTTACTGCCCCTGTGAGAGCCGGGGTTAGCCACAGAGAATGGCATGGTCGGGCCGCAGCAACCAGAACGGGGTCCCGTGTCCCGAGTCAACCTGGGACTGGCCACCCAGCGTGCAAGCTGATTAGGGTTAGCTGGGGCTGGGATCTCTTTGCCCTGCACAGAGGCAGGCCGGCTGGGTTTGAGCATATCCTGCTCTGCTGTGTACCGCCGAGCGTGTCTCTATTACTCTGGTCTGGATTCAATTACTATTCAATTCTATTACTCTGGTTGACTGTGTAGGATACAAGGGATGCAGCCGATGCAGTGAGCTGTAGCCCGCGAAAGCTGATGCTCAAATACATTTGTTAGTATCGAAGGTGCCACAAGTCCTCCTGTTCTTTTTGTTATCATCAATGTTACCGAACCTCGGACTACTGGGAAGCAAAGGGATTTGCCGCACCCCCCCCGCCATGACGACTCCATTAAATCCACCCGATGGCTGTTACCTGAGACCCCCAGGACCCTACGAGCAGGCTCTGGGGCACGAGCGGATGCCTATTATGAAGTCAGCCGCTGCTGGACCACGGCCCAGCCGATAATGGAGGGGCCGTGTGTGCGTGTGTGTGTTCAAGAGGAGGCACACGTGTGTGCAGGGGCGCTGGACCCATGTGTATAGGGGGGTGCTGAGAGCCATTGAACCGAACCGTGAAGCCTGCGTCCCCTCGCCCAGCCGGCCAGCTAAAGCCCAGGAAGGGAATGGTCCTAAGTTTGTGTGTACTCGGGAGAATGGCCCTGTAATTAGGTCACATCCAGTTAGTGTCCTAGCAAAATCCCAGAGCCCAGACAATTCTGGTGCTTGTATTTTGCCCATTGCTAGTGTGTTGTTGGAAAGGGTGGAGCAACTCTGTCTAATCAGGGTGAGATCCTAGCCAGGGCACAAGGAGAGCATGAAGGTGATGTGATTGTGTTACCTACTGAGGGTGTGGAAACCTGTAGCAAGAAGGAAAAGAGCCCAGCCCATCAGTGGCCAGGAAACAGGGTGTCGGCCATTGTCTGTGTCCAGACTCCTGCACACACCTGCCCTCTAGGGCTCTGCAGTGATCATACGCCCTTACCCCACCCCCTAGATACTTAAGAACTGCCTAGGGGAAACTGAGGCAGCCCTACACTATTCAGAGGGAACGTTAAGAACAGTCCCACTTCGTCACACAAGTTCATGGAGGATCCTTCCATCAGTGGCTATTTGCCAGGTTGGGCAGCGATGGTGGCCCTAGCCTGTGTTTGCCAAAAGCTGGGAATGAGCGACAGGGGACGGATCACTTGGTGATTCCCTGTTCTGCCCATTCCCTCTGGGCACCTGGCATTGGCCACTGAAGGAAGGCAGGACACTGGGCTGGCTGGACCTTTGGTCTGACCCATTATGGCCGTTCTTATGTTACGTTATCTGGAACCCCAGACTGTGGCCCTGCAGTCTGGGCGGCCTGCACAGACCCCGACTGAGATCAGGGCCCCGTGGTGCCGGGCGCTCCGCAGACCCCCCCATTGAGCCGTGTGCTGTATGCGCAGATGGGGAAACGGAGGCACTGAGAGGTTCAGTGATCTGCCTAAGGTTGCACACAGAGTTTGTGGCAGAGCCAGGCAGTGAACCCAGGAGTCCTGAGCCCCAGGCCTGTAGCTTCGCCACCGACCATCCTGTTCCTGGGCCACATTCCCAGAAAGGCTCCTGTAGCCTTGCGGGGAAGGTGCCGTAGAACTGGAAGCCTCCAGGGCACCGTGCGTGGCTGGGCTGGGCTGAGGGGAGCCGGGGTCCGAGCCCGACGGCAGGTCCCATCCAGCAGCTGAGTCTGAGGGTCCAAGGGAGAACGTTCCTGCTTCGCACTGAGGAGCCGCTGGGGCAGTTCCCCCCTCCCCCCGTCTTGCCCCACCCTGGGGCCGGTGCTGCGGACAAGGGGTTCCAGGGTGACCCAGGCCAATGGCTCCCTATCCCCATAGGCCTGGTTCCCCCCGCCCGGCACCTTGTACTGCCCGTGGTACCTCTCCAGCCCGGGCATTGACACCCCCCAGCTGGCATTGCCCACCTGTCACGGAGTCCCTGGGCGATGCTCTGGAACTGCTCCCCATGAAGCCAGTCAGGACTCTGGGGCAGTCGCCTTTCTGTGAGCAGCCTGTCTTCAGGACACACAGCTCACCCAGCTTCCACCTTCCTGGGTCTGACCCCGGAGCATTCAGCCTCCTCTGCCCCTCCGTGCGCTTCCCCCAGCGAGTCCATCCAGGCGGGGCTCCTGGGGAAGCCAGAGGGTCCTGCACCCCAACTTCGCAGTCAGACGGGACTCTCAGCCAGCCAGTAAAACAGGAGGTTTATTAGACGACAGGAACATGGTCTAAAACAGAGCTTGCAGGTGCAGAGAACGGGACCCCTCAGCTGGGTCCATTTTGGGGGGCAGTGAGCCAGACCATCACGTCTGCCCTTCACTCCATGTCCCAGACAGCCCCAAACTGAAACTCCCCCCAGCCCCTCCTCCTCTGGGCTTTGTTCCTTTCCTGGGCCAGGAGGTCACCTGATTCCTTTGTTCTCCAACCCTTCAGCTCTCACCTTGCAGGGGGGAAGGGCCCAGGCCATCAGTGGCCAGGAAACAGGGTGTCGGCCATTCTCTGTGTCCAGACCCCTGCCCACACCTGCCCTCTAGGGCTCTGCAATGATCATACACCCTTACTCCACCCCCTAGATACTTAAGAACTGCCTAGGGGAAACTGAGGCAGCCCCACACTATTCAGAGGAAACATTAAGAACAGTCCCACTTCATCACATCTCTCCCCCCTTCGAGATCGAACTGAGCGGGGTCACTTTACCCGGTGACCTGGGGAAGTTCGAAGCCACCAACATTCCCATGGATGCCCCAGCATCTCTCCCATTCCTTGGTAGGAGTTACACCAGGCCCTTCCAGTTTCACGCCCTCCCTTAGGTCAGGGGTGGTCGATAGCACTCGCAGGCCGCATGTGGGAAGGTTTATGCAGCCCATGCCCTTTGGCCACCCCAAGAATGTCTCCCCATTGACCATCACCTTCTGCTCCCACTGGAGGTCCGAGGGGCCTGGCCCCAGGAAACTCCACACAGACATATAGGTTGGGGTCAGGAGTGGGAGCCTGTCCACATCCCCACCCATCTGGCTGACGGAGTCTATGGCCTTGGGACCCAGCAAGGGAGCTAGACACCGGGGCTTTTCTGCAGGGTCCCCTTGGTTCAAATCGCCAGCCTGCTCAAAGGCAGCGAGGTGGCATCCACACCGCCCCCCTCCTTAACCAGGGGCAGCAATTTAGTCTCGAGGTTCCCTGCGGAACTGGCCCCCCAGGGTCTATCCCCACTCGCCCCTGGGAGGTCCCCTAGGCCTCTCTGCCCCACCACCGCCAGTTCATGCTGCTGCTGCTTCTGCAGCTCTTTCTCGGGCTCTCGCTGTCTCTCACGGTCCTCTTGCTCTCTCGGACTCAGCGCCAATCCCGTCCATCTCCGATCCCTCGATGGGGAACCCGATCGTGAAGACCCCCGTCTGGTCGGGGACAGGAGTCTTGGTGATGCCTGGCTCCCGCTCCAGCTGCTCCCAGATCCTGCTATAGCCCCAGTTGGGGTCAGGAATCTGTTCGTTAGAGCGATCATCCTCCTCCAGCTGCACGATTAACTCTGCTTTGGTGAACTTTCCAACGCTCAACCCTCTCTTTCTGCACAGGGTTACAATGTCCTTCTTCAGGAGACGGTGACAGGCCATCACTCCGCTCCTCCCAAGTTGTTGTGGACTCACAGGCCCATGTGTTCTCAGCTCCCCACGGTTTCCAGGGAGAACCCCTAGTGTGCCAGCCCTTCTCGAGGTCACCACCTCTTTGCCAGGGTCGAGCTGCAGACTCCTTCACCCCTTGGACTGCTCGCTGCAATCCCCTGGGGAACCCTGTTACTGCAAAAGTCCTTCTCTCTTCCCGGGCCAAGCTGCAGGCTCCTCCGCCCCGAGACTGCTCACTGCAGTCCCCAGGGGGACCCCACTACTGCACAGTCCTTCTCGCTGGTCACACACTCCCAGGGGTTAACCGCCCCCCGAAACCGCTCCTCTCTGAGCCTTCAGCAGGCCTGGTCCTCGGCAATCCCCCTTCGTGTTACTGCTCCCCAGTCACTTACTGCAGGAAGCGCCATCCACGGGGTGCAGTACATCCCACTGCTGCCACCAGTTGTCACGGAGTGCCTGGGCGATGCTCTGGAACTGCTCCCCATGAAGCCAGTCAGGACTGTGGGGCAGTCGCCTTCCTGTGAGCAGCCTGTCTTCAGGACACACAGCTCACCCGGCTTCCACCTTCCTGGGTCTGACCTCGGAGCATTCAGCCTCCTCTGCCCCTCCGTGCGCTTCCCCCCCAGCGAGTCCGCTCAGGCAGGGCTCCTGGGGAAGCCAGAGGGTCCTGCACCCCAACTTCGCAGTCAGACGGGACTCTCAGCCAGCCAGTAAAACAGGAGGTTTATTAGACGACAGGAACACGGTCTAACACAGAGCTTGTAGGTGCAGAGAACGGGACCCCTCAGCTGGGTCCATTTTGGGGGGCAGTGAGCCAGACCATCACGTCTGCCCTTCACTCCATGTCCCAGCCAGCCCCAAACTGAAACTCCCCCCAGCCCCTCCTCCTCTGGGCTTTGTCCCTTTCCCAGGCCAGGAGGTCACCTGATTCCTTTGTTCTCCAACCCTTCAGCTCTCACCTTGCAGGGGGGAAGGGCCCAGGCCATCAGTGGCCAGGAAACAGGGTGTTGGCCATTCTTTGTGTCCAGACCCCTGCACACATCTGCCCTCTAGGGCTCTGCAGTGATCATACACCCTTACTCCACCCCCTAGATATTTCAGAACTGCCTAGGGGAAACTGAGGCACCCCCACACTATTCATAGGAAACATTAAGAACAGTCCCACTTCGTCACACCACCGCTCTGCCCGGGCCTGCCGCAGGGCGACAGTGGGTGAACCAGGCCCCGTGTGATGGCTGGGCAGGATCAGAGACACCAGGTTCCCGCATCTCGCCTGGGAGTCCGGCTGGAGACCCCCCGCCCCTGGGTCAGGCTGCAGCACGGCCTGAAAGCAGCAACCGAGGCAGGAACAGCACCATGGGGGGAGGGGAGGTTTGTGACCATATGATTTGTGTCAGCAGCTACAGAGTGGGGCCCAGTGGGTCAGAGCGGAGGGGCTGGGAGCCAGGACTCCTGGGTTCTGTCCCCAGGTTTGCTGCTGAGTCAGTGTGTGAGCAGAGTCAGCTCCCTTTCCCCTCTGTGCAATGGGGACAAACCCCCCCTCCCCCCCCGGGGCTGGGACCCCCCGTGCTGACTGTGCACCCAGCCCCCCTGGGGGGAGGCAGCCCCAGGTGGGCAGAGGCCAAAGCAGCCCCTGGGAACAGAGCCAGCTTGGTGTTGTGCTGCCACCCCGGCCACAACAATCCGCCTGCTCAGGCTGGGCCCTTCGCCCGCTGCGGGACGTTGGCTGGAGATCCCCGCCCTGGGCTGTGAATCATTCGGCCGTCAGTGTCACAGCATTGGGGGCGGGGGGGAGGAGTGCCAGGGAACCCCCCCCATAGCACCCATCCAGGCCCGGCGGCGTTTCCATCCCAGCCATCGCGTGCGCCCCGGGACCTTGGCTGCGCTTACCCTGCCCTGTGTTTACCGGGGCACAAGCAGATTCCTGCCTCTGCCCCTGGCCCTGCTCCAGCCGAGCGGTGACCCTGCCAGGGCCGGATCGCGGTGCCGGCGCTGAAGGTCTGTGCCTCGGGCCCTGGCAGCGAGTAAAGCCGGCAGCGTCCAGCCTTGCCGGCCGCACAGACGCACTGAGAACATGACTCGTGTGTCACTGACGCAGTGACGCTGCCTGAGTCTGCAGAGAGCCTGACCCCATTGCTGGGGGGGGAGCTGCCCTGAGCGTGACGGACTCAGCGACGCTGCCTGAGTCTGCAGAGAGCCTGAACCCATCGCTCCAAGAGGGAGGAGCTGCCCTGAGTGTGCCCAGTGATGCCTGAGTGTGCAGAGAGCCGGAGCCAAGCGCTATGAGAAGGGGCAGCTGCCCCGTGTGTGATCCAGGCAGTGATGCTGCCTGGGTCTGCAGAGAGCCTGAGTCCAATCCTGGGGAGGGGCGGGGAGTTGCCCTGAGTGTAACTGGGGTAGCCAGGCGAAGGAAGGATTATTATCCCATCTTACAGAGGGGGGCCTGAGGCCCACAGGCTGGAAGTTTCAGAGGAACCCAAGGGGCTTAGGCACCCCCTTCCCACTGAGTTTCTCTCAGCCAGACAGATTCAATGATTGGCCCTGGCGGGAACCAAACCCAGGTCTCCTGAGCCATAAACATACACCCGCCAGCCCGGGCTGTGTGCCCCATGGTAACGCAGCTCAGCTGCTCCCTGTGGGGCGTGGGCACAGCAGCCCTGGGCTGGGGCACAAACCAGGAGGCCTGTCCCCTGGGAACGGCTGTGGGGCTGAGGGGCTTTGCCTGCATTCATAGCCCCCCCACCCCTGGCAGTTTAAGGCCTGGGGCAGCTGCTGCAGCTCCCGTTGGCAGGTCTGAGCGAGCCACGGGCTGATACGCAGAGGAGAGCCGCGAACGTGCCCCGGTGTGTGTGGGGTGAGATCCAGGCGTGGGTGAGGCTGGGTGGAGCCGGCTGGAAAGTCCCATCTCACAGCAGCGTCAGGGCTCAGCTCAGACCAGGCCAACTCCTTACAGAGTGTGGGGCACCCCACACATTAGCTGTGCCCCACATTACAACAAAAACCTGATAGCACCTCTGAGAACAATGGGGCAGGGGACACAGACAGATTCCCAGGCTGGACGGCGGGGGAGATCAAGGAAGTACAGAGCTGGGAGAGAACCCAGGCGTCCTGGCTCCCAGCCCCCGGCTCTCGAGGAAGGCTGGCAGGGCTCCAGCTACCCAGCTCCGTGGGCGGTGCCCGGAGCCCCGGCGTGGCCTTTGCCCCGCACACACCGTGCGGCCCTGTGCCCGGGCACACGGCCACGCTCTGCCGGCTGGGCTGAGTCACAGGAAAGTCCCTCGGTGCCCGGGCGGGAACTGGCACCATGCCCCGGCTCACTGCCCGAGGCTCCACCGCCCCCTGCCGGCCGCACGCCGCCCCCTGCCAGGATCTCGGCTGGTTTCCGAGAAATCACCTGGGCACGGGAGGGGCGGTTGGAGCCGGCCACGAGGGCGGAAGGAGCGTGACCGCGTGACCCCCGCTGGGGGGAACCAAATAGCCCAAGTTTATAGGGACAGGCCCGCGATTCGGGGCTTTGTCTGACCCTATCACCCCCGCCCGCCCCCCAGCCTGAGTTTTCACACACTTGCTGTCTGGTCACCCTGCCCCCTGCCGGCCAACGACCCACACAACCCGCTGTGGGGTGTTCCTCCAGGAGCAGCTGGGCCGGAGAGACGGAGCGCCCCCCACTGCCCGCCGCAGGCCATGCAGCAATCTCAGGCCCTCAGCCCCATGGCACAGACCCCAGCCTGGCCCCCAGTGTGTTACCTGCTGTGATGATGTGACGCGGGGCGGTGCGGGGGGAGTGTTGACCTGGGAATGTGCCCTGGGGAGGGGAGACCTGAGAGCCTGTCCCCTGAGGGGGGAGGGGGGGAGAGAGGTGACACCTCTGCCCAGGAATGTGGACGGAGAGTGCAGCAGGGAACCTGCTGGGGGGGTTTAGTTTCAGTTTGGGGCTGGGTGGAGGAACACAGGGAACCCCAGGGCTGGGGTCTAAGCTCCCTGCTCCCCCAGAAGGACTTGACTGAGGGGTCCTGGGTGCACCCACAAGCTCTGTTTTGGACTGTGTTCCTGGTGTCCAATAAACCTTCTGTTTTACTGGCTGGCTGAGAGTCTCAGTGAATCCCAGGAAGAGGGGGGCAGGGCCTGGACTCCCCCACACTCCGTGACAACCCAACAAACCAGAACCGACCCCCGTGAGCCCCACAGCCGGGCCGGCTGGCTGACCGGGGTGCGCAGCGCCGAGCACAACGGGGCCACGAGCGCGGGGGCGGGATGTAATCCCCGCCCGGCACCGACCGGACCCCAGCTCCAGTCCGGACGGAGAGCGCAGCACGGCT
Organism: Eretmochelys imbricata; assembly: GCF_965152235.1. Lineage (NCBI taxonomy): Eukaryota > Metazoa > Chordata > Testudines > Cheloniidae > Eretmochelys > Eretmochelys imbricata. Next base: position 55,794,226 of record NC_135585.1, read on the forward strand.
GACGCCCCCCCCCCCCAGTCGGAGCCCCCCGAGCAGCCCCCGGGCGGCTGCAGCCCCCAGCATCAGCGCCATCGCCGCCCGGCCTGTGCCGCTGCCCGGGCGGAATCGGGCCCCCTCTCGCCGTCCCGGGCTCGCGCTGTCCCCTCCAATAGCCGCCCGCAGACCTGCCGCGTCACCGGTCGCTGGGCAGAGCCCGGCCGGGCAGGCTGGGGAGGCGAAAGCGAAACCAGATGAGCGCGGAGGGGAATCCAGGCAGCGCCCCGCCCCCACCCAAGGCCCCGCCCCCTGGGCAGCGCCCCGCCCCTGGGACCTCCCCATCTTTGCCTTTCCCAGCCTTCAGGCCGCTCTTGGGTCCCAGCCCCCCCCCCCAAGCTGGGAGAGAACCCAGGAGTCCGGGCTCCCAGCCCCCTCTGCTCTAACCCACCAGTCCCCACCCGAGCCGGGAGAGAACCAGGAGTCCTGCCCCCCCCACCCGAGCCGGGAGAGAACCCAGGAGTCCTGCCCCCCAGCCCCCCCCTGCTCTACCCCACCAGCCCCCCCCCCAGCCGGGAGAGAACCCAGGAGTCCGGGCTCCCAGCCCCCCCTGCTCTAACCCACCAGTCCCCCCCCGCCCCCCGAGCCGGGAGAGAACCCAGGAGTCCGGGCTCCCAGCCCCCTCTGCTCTAACCCACCAGTCCCCACCCGAGCCGGGAGAGAACCCAGGAGTCCTGCCCCCTCCACCCGAGCCGGGAGAGAACCCAGGAGTCCTGCCCCCCAGCCCCCCCCCCCCGCTCTACCCCACCAGCCCCCCCCCAGCCGGGAGAGAACCCAGGAGTCCTGCCCCCCAGCCCCCCCCCCGCTCTACCCCCCCAGCCCCCACCCCCAGCCGGGAGAGAACCCAGGAGTCCGGGCTCCCAGCCCCGCCTGCTCTAACCCACCAGTCCCCCCCCGAGCCGGGAGAGAACCCAGGAGTCCGGGCTCCCAGCCCCCCCTGCTCTACCCCACCAGTCCCCCCCCCCCGAGCCGGGAGAGAACCCAGGAATCCGGGCTCCCGGCGCGGGCGGGAAGCGGGGACCCAGCTCCCGGGGTTTCTTTCCCTTGCCAGGCCCGGGGCTGTTGACCCCGTTTCCGGGAGCAGTTCGGGGCCAGTCTCCGCCCCCGGTGAGGGGCGCGGGGGGGGCTGGGCAGTTCGCCCCGGCCCGCAGCACCCTCCCTGCTGGGAGCGCTGGGGATCGGGGCCTGCCCCGGGCCGCTCTCTCCCGGGCTGGGGAGCCCGGCGACGGGGAGCCGCCCCCACTCGGGGGGGGCGGGGGGGGCTGCCTGCCTGCCCGCCCCTCCCCCTGGGCCCCGCCCCGCTGCCGTTAGAGCCCAACGGCCGGCTGGGCCGCGCGCGCCCGCGACTTGGCGGCAGCCGCCGGCGCCGTTCGAATCCCCACCCTCTCTCCCCATTGGTAGAGAGCGGACACGCCCCTAGGCGCCCGATTGGTAGGAGCGAGGCAAGACCCGCCTCTTCGAGCTAGGCCGCCCCCCCCCCCCCGCTCTTCATTGAAGGAGCCCGCCCCTTTGCCCCTAGTTTCCCGTGGGTTGGGGTGGGGGGGTCCGCCTTCGTCCCTCCCCATTGGCTGGCCGCCTGGGGGGCGGGGCCGTGCGCCGGCTCGCGGCACGTGGCTCGGACGCCCCCTGCCGGCCGCCCGCCGCCCCCAGGAATATGTCCGGCCAGAATTGGCAACCCCGGGTCTGAGACAGGGAGGCCGGGACACCAGGCTGTCCTGTCTGGAGAACTCTGCAGCCCTAAATCACGGTGCCCCGCGTTCTGCAGCGCTTCTGCTTCGCTGTTAAAGTCTATTCTAGGATGTTAAAATTGACACAGTGTAATGCATGATCCTGTGGAACTCCCTGCCACATGATTTAAAAGGCAAGAGCTAAGAAGGATACCAAACAAGTCGGAACATTTCTATCGAATGCTGCAATGTCTGAGCACCTCACAGTCCTTTTATCCTCATGCCCCCTTGGCAACAGGGAAAGGCTATTATCCTGATGGGGAAACTGAGGCCTAGAGAGACCAGAGTCACCCAGGAAGTGTGTGGCAGAGCCAGGTCTCCCAGGCTAGCACCCTAACCACTGGAATGCCACAGGCATACTCAGAACAACCAGCTGTGCGCTGGGATTCAAAGATATTAGAGAGATAAATCCCTAGCTCCAGGGCACAAGCCAGTGAGTAACTGAGGGGGTGGAGGTGTGGGGAGCACAGACTGATTCAGCGGGGACTGATTCACAGACTGATCCACCCTGGGCCCCCCAGCGCTCTGGATCCACGTTGCTGAGGGAAATAAACGATCAACGCACAGGTCAACTTTCCCTCGACAGCCAGCAGCTGCCAGGGCTGGTGCCCGTCACTAGAGGACACTGGGGAAGTTCTAGGGACCAGCCTGCGGTGGGGCAAAGAGTCTCCCCCTGATGTCTGGGGAACAAACAGCCGAGCCGCCCACGGTTCCATGGTCTGTATTTTATTAGCTCAATCACCGAGCAAAAGCATCAAACAAAATATGTAAAAATGAAAGAACATGAAATCATCCAGTTACTTACTGTGCTCAGGCAGGGTCATTAAACCACCCCACATACATTAACCCCTGCTCAGGGCTACGTAGCACCGGGAAGGCGGCGGATCTGGGTCCCTAACGGTACCACAGGCACAGCGCATCCCCAGGGCGAAGCCGTACGCTTGGGTTCCAGCCCAAGGGCGGCTAGAGGGAGGGTCCCATCGCTCCCCGGGGGACGTGAACATTGGCAGCAGAGCTGTCGGTTCCATTAAGGCCGCCTGCCCGAAGTATGGCAGATTCGGTAAGAGCCCATCTCTTCCCCACGTCACACAGAGTCACCGTGCAATACACTGAACGCTCAGACGACGAACGTAGTGAAAAGAACAGGACTTCGTCGGGTTAAATGCGCAGGCTGTTTGACCCAGGGCTGGTGCAGGGATCTGGGCAGCTATTCTATAGGCACTGTGCTCATATAGATTCTGTGGGTCTCTCTCACACACAGGCCAGAACGCTAAGCCAGAGGCGTCCAATGAAAACTAGAAAACACCCCGAGAGGGGGATGCTTTTGCTGGGTGTTTCAGCGCGACTCTCGGGGTCCCATTCAGCCGGCTGGGGTGCGATTAGCCGGTGGCCCTGTCAGCTCACGTGTGTTAAGGTCGATGGCTCTGCAGGCCAGCTAGCGCTTGTACACGTCAGATCTCGACGCCCCACGCTGCTGGATCTTACCCCTCGGTGGCCAGTGGGGGGTGAATGAGGCACAGGGCACTTGTCAGGCGTGGCGACATGATACGGCCAGAGGCCAGCAGCCAGTGTAGGCCGGCCGGCCTGACGAGTGATGGCCAAACCTCAGGCTCCCGTGGCCGATCAGAATGGGGCACTCTTTTTCGGAAGTCACTGGCATCACCCAATGGGGTCTGATTAGGACCCCTTTACGCAAATGAAGGACCTCCTCATTCCTGTAATTTTGGGCTCAGAAAGCCCTCGGATCCAAAAATCGATCCAGTCCGCAGGTCTGTAGGGATCTGAGACAATGGAGGTCCTGGGTCAGCCCCAGACAATATTTGACCCAGTCTGCAGAAGTCCGGGCCTTATTGAAAATGATTTTAAAAAATGCAAAGCCAGCAAGAAGTTGGACCTGAACAGGAAAAACCCCATTTCTGCATTCCCGGAGCCAGGGCCAGAGAGGGACAGGTCCTCGGCCTTCCGCTGTTCCTGCTCCACACGTGCTGAGATTCTGAGACTCAGTGGCTCAGCTTTGTGCAGAATTTGGGGGGTTTGGTGGTGGTGGTGGGGTTTCAGGGCAAAGCTCAGACCTGAACTTGACCAGAGCACAGAGTCTTTTCCTCTGAAAATCACAATTTTGGGATTTGCTTTTTCCAAGTAGGCTCATTTGCCTCTCAGATGGGGGTGGGGTAACCCATAATTCCCCTCTGTGGAGCTCCCCTGCCCCCGTCTTTGCCGGCTCATCAGACTCTATGCCAATTTCTGCTGCTGGACAAGGGGAACTGCCCCGTACCTGACACCGGCGGTGCGGCCCCCGCAGAGACGAGACACTGGAGTGAGTCGGTCCTTTTCGAGGGAATCTGACACAAAGTCCCGGATGCAGAAGGAGAGAACACAAACCCTGCAATACGAGAGCCTAAGGCTCAACACCCAGAGGAGGAAACGGTTATAACGACCAAATGGAAATCTCCCCCTAGAGCAGAAGGGAGTCAGAGGACAGAGATCGCCAGCCAGCGGAGTCAACAGCTGGGCAGGGTCACTCTGCATCTAGCTCTGGGGTCCCACGCTCCGGGGGTCTGTTCCCTATGACGAGCTGGAGGCAGAATCTTCCCCGCTCTTTGCTGCGGAGAGAGAAGAAAATCGTTCAGAGGCGGCGTTAGTTGTGGGGTCCCAGCTAGGGAAGGGGGAGGGGAATTCAGCTCTGGGCTCCCCCCACACTGCGCCCCCCATGCACCTCAGACTAGTCCTCTCTGTGAAGCGACCTGCCCCAGGCTGGGATAGGACACGGGTTCAAACCCCAAACGCAGCGCGTGACCCTGGTCGAACCCGCCCCCGACAGACACCGCCGGGCTCTGGCTTTTCCCCACACACCGGCAGCTCCCGGACGGCTGGCCTGGCCTGTAATGGGTCGTTGGAGTGACGTGTGTGGCTCAATGTAAGGGGACTAGTGGCCCCTCACTGACACTGAGTGGGGGTTTTGGTTGGCCCTCTCCCAGTGCCAGAAGGAAGGGGAAGGATCGATGGGAAACCCGGACCCTGAGACCGACCGTCCCCAGGGGCAATGGGGAGAGACCAGCGCTACAGGTCAGCCTGACTGACAGGGCAGGCAGGCTAATGAGGGAGTCAGGAGGCCAGATGTCCCATTCTCCATGTGAGCTGGAGCTGCCTGGCCAGAGTGGGCAGAGCTAAGGGGAGAGCAGGGGCCCGAGCTGGGCTGGGAAGCAGAGCCGCGCCGAACAGAGCCAGAGGGGCCGGAGGAGCAGCCCAGGGAGCTGCAGGCAGAGCAGCAGCCGTGCTGAGGCAGGAGCTGGGGCTGGGGCTGGGGCTGGGGCTGGAGCAGTCTGGAGCCAGGTGCGGTGAGCAGCTGGGGAGGCCGAGGGGGATCCTGGGCAGTGGGCCCAGCGCAGGGAGACGCCCCCAGCCAAGAGGCTCTGCAGGCCAGACTTGGGGGGAATCATAACCCCGATGGGGGCCCCGATGCTGGGAAGAAGGGTCCTGCCACCCAGAGCCTGAGGGCGTGTGGCCACCGCCAGAGCAAGTGTCCAACCGGCAGCACAGCCAGGGCCTGGGCAGGGCTGGGCCGTGTGAGGGACAGACTGAACTGCCCTGACATCCCAGAGACGCATCCCCCAGGCCACAGAGCAGGGTGATGTGTTTCCTTTCACCTTTCCCATTTTTTCCTTATTTTTTCTAATTAGTTGCTGTTTAATAAATTGTATTTGCTTTGAGCTGTATGTAATGATCTGTGGGTCAGGGAAGCAGCCAGTGCGGAGAGAGCACCCCAGAGTGGGGACACCCTAGCCCCTGTCCTCAGTGATCACAACAAGGTTGGGGGGTCGAGCCCCCCAGGAATCCTGGGCCCAGCCTTGTTGGGGTTACGAGGACTCTGCCACACAGGAGAGTGGAAGGGGAGCCCTTGAGGTCAGCCAGGCCTCTGGGTAAAGGGAGCTGGAGCGAGGACTCAGATCCTTTCGCTAGCCCATTGCACCAGGATAGTGTGTAAGCCAGGAAAGTTCCCCACAATAGTGGGACCATTCCCCTGCTTACATCACACAGCCCAGAACTGCTCCCCTGGGGCAGGGGAAATCGGGGCCCACGTCCAGTCACTGCTGGGCTCCCTTCTCCCCTCATGGGGACCACCTACACACCCATAATGCACTGGGGCATGTGGGCCCCATACCCAGGATTTACTCACTGGCTGCCGGAGCGTAACTGGGTTTGCGAGGACCTGAAACACAAGCAGAGAATGAGGGTCAGTGCAGGGGAGCAGGGTAACCCTTCCCGCCATCCCCCAGACACAGGGCTCCCCGCCACCCCAACTGCACCTCACCCAGGTCAGTCCGATCCCAGTGGCCCCCACAGCAGGGCACATGGCACCCAGCCAACGAGAGAGCCCACTCTGCCCCCAGCAGGGCCAGGTTATGGTGATCCAGGGCTCACGGCACCTCCACATGGGGGCCATTGGCCCTGCCCCATGGCCCTGCCCCACCTCTGCTTGGGGGGCAGTGGCAGGAGCCATTCCCCCTTGGGCTGGCTGGGCCGCCCCGCTCCCCAGACCTCCCCACATCACGGCTCCACGGGGACCGGCTCTTACCTGCTGATTTTCTCCTCCACAGGATGACGCTGGCCCCTACGGCTCCAGCCAGAACCACCACGGCTAGGAGGATGGCAGCCAGGACCCCGGGGGTCAGGGGGCCCTTCTTCCCAGGGGCTGTGGGATGAAGAAGGACCCAGGTCACCGAAGGGAGCAGCCGCTGGGGCATCCGCCTGGGGCAGCCACAGGCCTTTGCCTTGAACATCTCCCCGAGGGCATCTGCAGAGACCTGGCCCCAGGGGAGGGGAAAGGCTGAGCCAAGTGGGGGAGGGCAATGGGTCATAGAGGACAGGCGCTCTGCTGGGCACTGCCAGACATGCAGCAAATGGAGAAACCGAGCCCTTCCCTCGTAATATCATCAGCCTGTGGAACTCACCGCCACAGGATATCACCACAGCCAGGAACTTAATGAGATAATCTGAAGCATCAGCCCTTTTTGTGGGTCACACGAATACCCAGATCTAGACGTTCACTCTGACAATGGGCAGGGATATTGACCTTCCTGTGGCAGGGCTGTCCTCCATCTCTGTAATTCCCATGGGGCTGTGCCCTGCCATTCACCCCCCCCTTACCCCAGATGAGTGGGGGCTCCGGCAGGCTGCTATGCTCCACCCGGCAGGCGTAGCGGTGCCCGTCCTCCTGCTCCGGGGAGATCTCCAGGGACGACTGCGTGGAGTAGGTGCCGTCAGCATTGGGCAGGATCCCGCTGGAGTCCTTCTCCGCCAGGATGTCTTCCCCGTCCCGCACCCAGGAGACGTGGATGGGACGCGGGTGAAAGCCCCTGGCGCAGCAGGAGAGGGTGACGGAGCCATCGGGGGCGTCTCTGCGGGAAACCGAGACCTCGGGGGGCACTGCGGGGAGACACAGCACGTGAGCCACATGCCCGGGGCCGGGACCAATAACAGACAGAAGACAAAGGTGCACAATGCACAAAAAAATGGTGGGTTCTCAGCACCCACTGGCAGCCCCGCTATCAGCTCCTCCCCCTCCCTCCCAGTGCCTCCTGCCTGCCTTGGATCAGCTGGGGGGAGAGGGGGAGGAGCGAGGGTGGGCCGTGTCTGGGGGAGGGGGTGGAATGGGGCAGGAAGAGGGGGACGGGGGCAGGAAAGGCAGGGTGGGGGTGGGATCTTGGGGGAATGGGGGGTCAAGCACCCCGCCAGGAAAGGACAAAATTGGCACCTCTACCGCAGCATGTCAACCTCCCCTATGTATGTGAGACCTGGTGTGCCCCCGTTTACACTGATTTGTAAATGGAGCTAGTTAATCTGGTGTAAAGCCCCTCTGCAGACTCACTCAAACTGCTCTAATCCTTGCTCAAATCGGTGCAGCTGAACTGGGTGGTTGCCAGAACAGGCCTGGGCCCGGGTCTCCGTCGCTGCGTTCGATCTCGTGCTATAACACAGCTACGCCCAGGCAGGCTGTCACTGGGCCGCCCCAACATGTGTGTGCGATTTAGGGGCTAAGGGCCAGATTTCCAAACGTCCCTCAGTGCCTAACCTCGGTGATTTCGTGGGGAGTCAGGCGCCTCCGTTCGGAAATCCCAGCTGGCCCCTGTCTGCGTTATCAGGCGCTTAAATCCCTTTGTCACATGGTCCCTGCCCCCGTCCATGTCTCTGCCCTCAGCTGCAGAGGTGCCAGCTCTGGGCACAAGAACCTCAAAACAAGTTTTTCTTTGTAGAGAGACATGTATCCCCCCTCCCTGCCTCCTTCACACTCACAAAGGGCTGGGCCTTTTCTGGCTCAAACATGCCAAAAAAATCAACTCACAGCCCAGGGCTGGGATGTTTCAGCCCGAAAAGGGAAGTCTGAGGCAGCTGGAAGCCAACGGGAAATGCCCTGCAGAACGGAGACGCCCAGGCAGCCAGAACCGGCTAATAATCTGTCTGCACTAATAACAGCTAGTTAGCTCTTGTCTAGTGCTTGTCATTGGTCAATCTCAAAGTGCTTTAAAAAGGAGATCCGTGTCGTTAACCCCATTGTACACGTGGGGAAACTGAGGCACAGAGCTGGGGCATGACTGACCCAAGGCAGGAGTGCCAGAACTTCGGTAGATGTGGGGGGGGTTACGAAGCCCCGCTCCCCTCCATGGCCTTGCCCCAGCCCCTCCCCTTCCCCAAAGCCCATGCCTCCTGACCAGGCCAGAAGTTGGAGTTGGGCAGCGAGCCCGGGTTGCTGTGGGGAGCCACGGTACCTCCACCTGCCCTGGACGGGGGCTGGGGTCCCCAAGAGCAGCCCTTGGCCCATGTCCACGCCCTGGGCGGCCCTACCACATTCTGGTTTCAGCTTCCAGCCTGGCTAGGAGGCAGGGCCTTGGCGGGAAGAGGAAGACCAGGGGACAGGGCCACAGAGCGGGACGGGACCTCGTGGTGAGGAGGGCTAAGGCCAACCTCAGCTCCGCCAGTGTGAACAGGCTGGTGCTGCCAGCAGGGGCTGCGCTTTGTACCTGCCCGAGGCTTGCAGTTTGCCTCCTGCCCCACAAACTATGCCCACGTTAAAAAGTGGGCAGGAATGGCCCCAGCCCAAGGTCGCCCAGCAGGCCAGTGGCAGAGCTGGGATTAGAACCCAGTTGTCCTGTGTCCCAGCCCGGTGCACAATCCACTAGGCCACACTGCCCCTTCTGATCACGTCCAAGTCGCAGTGGTGTCACTGTGCCCTGTACCCCACTCCCCACAATAAGTCCCCGCTGCTCACTCACCCTGCTGCTCCAGCACCGCCCTCCCCTGCAGCACCAGGCTCCGCAGGGTCCCCAGGCACTCGGACTGAAGATACTGCTGGACAAACTTGGTCCAAGCCTTGCCCGTCGTCTCCCAGTGCTGCTTCGGGGCGAAGGCCGGCTGCAGGGCCGCGACCCACGTCCCTGTCTGGTTGTCAAAGCTGATGAAGTCCCTCCCGTTGTAGGCGAACTGGAACCTCGGGTCCACGGGAGCCTGGTCGCTCAGGGCACAGCCCACGTGAACCTGCTCAGTGTGAATCCCTGCGAGGGAGGGAGAGAGCTCAGACCCTGCACTGAGCTCGGGGAAATGTGTCTGTAGGCAGGTAGGGTCAGAGGGGGGCTCGGCCAGACGGTGACACCAGCACTTTACTCTCTCTGACCATGCGGCTGGCCTCATGCTGAGCTAGCGAACAATCCCAGAGGACGCTGAGAAGCAGGAGGGGTCAGAGCAGATCCACGGGAAGGACTGAGGTGTTGGGATCCTGCCGGACAGTTACTGAGCTCCTGGAGTCTCTCCTCCAGTGAACAAGCCATACTGGGTGAGATCAAGGTCTGACAGTGGCCAATACCAGGGATTCAGGGGGAGTACACAGAACAGGGCAATTCTGGAGTGATCCACCCCTGTCTTCCCCTCCCGGCTTCTCACAGATGGAGATTTAGGGTTGCCCCAGGCATGGGGTTGCATCCCAGACCATTTTTGGTTAATAGCCATTGATGGACCTGTCATCCAGGAACTTATCCCGTTCTTTGTTGAACCCAGTTATACTTTTGGCCTTCACAACATCCCCGGGCAATGAGTTCCACAGGGTGACTGTGTGTTGTGTGAAAAAGTACTTCCACATGTTTGTATTAGACCTGCTGCCTATTGATTTCATCAGGCAGCCCCTGGTTTATTATTGCAGGAAAGAGTAAAGACCCTTCTCTATTCACTTTCCCCACACAAGTTATCATTTTATAGACGCTATCATATCCCCCTTAGCCGTCTCTTTTCTAAGCTCAACACCCCTCATCTTTTTGGTCTCTCCTCATACGGAAGCCGTTCCATACCTGTGATCATTTTTGTTACCCTTTTCTCTGAGCCTTTTCCAGTTCCACGCTGCCCTTTTGAAGATGGGGTGTGTGACGTTGCACCCCATAATGCTTTATAGAAATATGCTTATGAGTGTAAATATGACATAACTGGAATCTGTTTTACGCTACATATGCCATGTAACACACCTTTGCACAGGTTATGTTCTACTGAAGTCTTCATCCTATTGGTATGCATGGACCATGTTTATATCCGAAGTTATGAGCGTTGGCTCTGTGCTTCTATTTAAAGTCAGGTTTCAGAGTAACAGCCGTGTTAGTCTGTATTTGCAAAAAGAAAAGGAGTACTTGTGGCACCTTAGAGACTAACCAATTTATTTGAGCATAAGCTTTAATGATGCATCCGATGAAGTGAGCTGTAGCTCACGAAAGCTTATGCTCAAATAAATTGGTTAGTCTCTAAGGTGCCACAAGTCCTCCTGTTCTATTTAAAGTGTTTGCTGTAGGAAGCACCTAAGGCAAATCTGGTCAACATAGTGTGAGGGGATTATTCAGGTAAATGGAAGTACTTGGTGAACAATGGACCTTGAGAGACACCAACCCACATCTGAGCTTTCCTGGGAACATTCGAACTAGCATGTAGACGATGGCGTCAGGCTGTAGAGAACTGAGTCATACATGGACATGTGACTTGCCCACGTGACTCCAAAACTCCATCTTGTAGCTGGGATTCTACACAGGGGGATAGAGGGGTTTCCACCCACAAGAGAGAGGCTATATAAGCCCCTGGGAAACCCCTCCATTTGGTCTTTATCTGGCTCAAGAGATTGCCTCTGCACCCCAAAGGATGCCTGAAAGAAACTGGAACAAAGGACAGTAACTACAGGGGTGTAAGTGATCCCTGGACCCAGACTAGAAGGAGGCTAGTCTGTCAAAGAAGTTTATTGGAACATCTTTGAGGGTGAGGTTTACCTGCATTTAGTTTCCTACTGTAATAGGCTTAGACTTGCATGTTCTATTTTATTTTGTTTGGTAATTTACTTTGTTCTGTCTGTTATTACTTGTAACCACTTAAATTCTACTTTTTGTATTTAATAAAATCACTTTTTACTTATTAATTAACCCAGAGTATGTATTAATACCTGGGGGGCAAACAGCTGTGCATATCTCTCGATCAGTGTTATAGAGGGCAAACAATTAATGAGTTTATCCTGTATAACCTTTATACGGGGTAGAATGGAGTCATTTGGGATTTGGACCCCATTGGGAGTTGGGTAGCCGAATGCTGGAGACAGGAGCACTTCTTAAGCCGTTTTCAGTTAAGCCTGCAGCTTGTGGGGGACGAGGTTCAGACTTGGATCTGTGTTTGCAGCAGGCAAGCATGTCTGGCTCAAACAAGGCAAGGTACTGAAGTCCCAGCCTGGCAGGGAAAATGGGCTTAGAGGTAGTCTAGGCACATCAGGTGGCAGTTCCAAAGGGGTTTCTGTGATCAACCCGTCACAGGGTGACCAGGTCTGCACGCAGTATTCAAGGTGTGGGCATACCATGGATTTATATAGAGGCATTATGATGTTTTCTCTCCTATTTTCTATCCCTTTCCTAATGGTTCCTGACATTCTGTTAGCCTTGGGACAGGCTGTATCCACAAAATTATAATTTTTCATGAGAAAATTTCAATTTGGCCAGAAAACATTGATTTTCTGTTGGGGAAATTGATCCTGGGGCTGCCTGGCTCCCTGCCTGGGATTCTCCAGAGATGGAATTTCTGAAAAATTTCCTTCCCATAAAAACCTCCCATTTCTGACTTTCCTTCCGATCGGGAATGAAACCACTTCTGGGAATAACAAATTTTCTGTGGAAAGAAAACTCCATTTTCCAGCCAGCTCTGGTTTGGGCAGCACGTAGCACAGCGAGGCCCTGATCCCCAGTGGGAGTGATTCTTAGCGGGCAGCTCTCACGTGTCCATTAATAACAACAACTCTCAGACACTCACCGCCCGTCTGGTTGTACAGCTGCATCCACCTCCTGGTCTCAACTTTAGAGCCCTCCTCGTGCCTCCAGAACTGCTGGGTCTTTTCCTGGAGATACTCAGCGCCCAGGGCCTGTGCCACCCACTCCTGGGAGGGTCTGACCTCTCGCGTGTCGCTTCTGTAGTAGGCGATCTGAACATCATCCACGCTGGTGATCATGGTGAAGTGATGAGTCCCGTCTTCATGGGTGATGGCTGTGACTAGCACGGCCAGGCTGTGGCGCCCTAAAGCAACAGGAGTGAGGTCAAGTTAACAAGCGGCTTCGTCCCTTGCTCACAGGACACCAGGGTCACCCAGTGGGGACCAGCAGAGACCGCCCACCCCCAGCCATGTCCCTCTGCCCTCAGCCCCATCCTGGGCGAGGGACAAGCTGGGGTGTGTGAGTAACTCACACTGCGCGGAGCCGAGGGGGAATCAGGAAGGACGATCTCTCAGCCCGCGCCTCTGAAAGCCGGCGGCTTGTTTACGGGGGTCAGATATCGGCAGGGGGTTAACTGCCCCCTTAAGAACTGCCCCCATGTGCAAATGCCCTGAGGATGGGAGGGGCATTTGTGGCCCATGTGCCTGTCTGTGGTGTGCGTGTGCGTGTGATGTCTGCACGGGTGTACATGGGGGGGGGGGGGAACGTGCGTGTGCAAGGCCCTTCGTTGTCAGTTTTTACTGAATAATTCCCGGGTTTGACAGAAGCCGTTATTTGGTGTTAACTCATTTTTCACCCCAATTTTGGCTCACTCAGGCCCACGGAAATACTGATTTTGGTAAGAAAATCCAACCCCTGACAGCAGGTCGATGTGTTTGTGTGAATAATGAATTAGTCTAAGTGTCAATGCAAGGCTGCCTGTTAACGTAAGGCAATGGAGAGGAAGTTACACACACACACGACACACACACGTGTGTACATACCAGTAAATGCAGTTCCTGAAATAAACCACAACATTAAACTGCTTTCACTTTCACTACTCAGACTTTTCCCTCTTTGTTGTGTTTTTTCTGCCCTCCCGTCCCCCAGTATTAACCCGGAGATTGCCCCAGAAATCTGGGCAGTTAATAGCCGGTGCTGGTTTTCACCCACTTTTTACAAGTTTTGTAATTAGCACTGATAAATTCCCAGGAACATTTAAACAAATTAAAACCTGAAAACAAAGGACCTGGGGCGTGTGGGGTGCATGTGGGTATGCAGAGGTGATGCGTTGGGGGGTGGGGGGGGACACAGGGTCAGGTGCCCCCAGATTTCTGCCAGGGTTTATGTGCCCGGCCCTGAACCCCACTGCATACCACCAGAACCTCTAAATTGTGTCCCCCCACTATCAACAGTTACATGCCATGGCTGGTGGGGTTCACACTCCCCTTCCCAGGAACTAAACAGGCCAGTCCTGCAGGGATGTGGGGTTCTCAGGGGGCCAATCAAGCAGTTCCCCCCCCTTTTTTGTGCCAGAGGCAGGGGACACCAAGCCCCCCCACCCTGCAGGGAAAGCAGCCCCCAGAGTTTCCCTGAGGGTGTCTGCCACGCAGCGTGGCCTGGGGCGGGGAGATGGCTGGTGCAGACAGGCTGCAGGAGAGGGCAGGACTCTCCTTTGCTCCTGGAAACCTCAGTTACTTTCTTTTGTTTCCACCTCAGCTGAGCTTGGTGCAGCCAGCCGGGTTACTGCACAGCGGTACCAGGGGTAGCCCGAACTCACCCACTTCTCACTGGTGACAGGGAGTTTCGCTGAGGAGAGGTGACCCATTCACCACTACCCCACTGCCCGCGAGGGTCGCTGGGCCGGTCCCCCTCTGTCCCACAGCGCCGGCTGGCTCCTCTCCCTGCGCTCAGTCACCCTGGTTTGACATCGCCCCTGGGGGCTGGGGGGCGGCTCTTGGGCTGGCGTGTTGGGGACTCCTGGCAGAGCCCCCCAAGAAGGATGGGGGGACGCGGCTCAGGCCCACGGAGGAGACAGAGCCGAGGGGCTGGACTGTTGTAGGTTTCAAGGCCAGATGGGACCATTCATTATCTGAACTAGCTCCCAGCGCCTAGGAGCCTCCATCCTGGCCCAGGACGCGGCTGCCCAGGTCTGTACAAAGGCAGAACAGCCCAAGGAGCTCGCCCCCAATGGCCGCCCAATGGGGTGCCCCCCGCCATCCCCACCCCAGCTGGAAACTAGCCGTTTTAGTGCCCGGGGGCCAGCAAGCGTCTTTGTGCCCCTACCCGGCTATTTCCTCATATTTCCACCCCCATTACTGGTAGTCGGCATTAATCCGTCTATCGGCGCGGCTGCTGGCGGGGCCCGGCCTTCAGAGCTGGGCGGCCGGAGAGCGGCGGCTGCTGGCCGGGGCGGTGCGGGAGGACCCGTTATCGAATCCCCTCCCGCACCAGTTCCCGCCCCGTTTTCACCCTGCGCCCGCTCTCACGGCAGCGGGATCCCACCCCGAGGGTCACGCCCCCCAGTTTGCGCCCCCCCGTGTCAGAGGGGGATGCCCGGCCTGCTACAGTGACACCCCCAGCCGGGGCTCACCCTGGCCCCCCGGTACTCACCGCCCGCCACGGCTGGAGCCAGGAGCACCCCGCAGAGCGCCAGGAGCAGCCCCCAGGCCATGGGTCCTGGCCGGGGGGGCGGGGAACGGGCGCCTCGAGAAGACGGAGCCCCGAATATCCAGGCGTGGGGACAGGAGAACCGGGCAGCCTGGCAGATGGACCTTCTGTGTCACTATCACTTTCCAAAGTGTCGCAGCTGCCTGTGGCCATCCAATCAGGACGCAGGCAGGGGTTGTTCATCATCGGTATCCAGGCAGAACTAGCGGTGTGAGGTTACCGAACCCAAACAGCCCATGACTGCAGGCCCATGGTGCTCCCCCGCCTGGCCCGCCCCATGCCCTGGGGGTGCGAAGGGCCGGGGCCGCGCTGCGGGCGGGGCGGGGCGGGGACCGCAGGGCCTGGCGGAGCCTGGGGAGCTGGGCAGGGAGGGGCTGGACCCGCTCTGGGGCAGGGCACCGGGCGTGGGTACCATGGGGCACAGGCACAAAGGGGGTAAAGGGGCCGGGAGCGACTCCCGGATGGGAAGGAGACGAAGGTTTCGGATCCTCCGAGGGGCGAGGCTGGAGCAGCCCCCATAGCAGCTGGGGGGCACAAACAATCCCTTCATTTTTACATAGAGCTGGACGACTATATCCGGGGGACTGCCTGATGGGGTTGCTTGTGATGGTGGGTCCAGGCTCAGCAGCCCTGGGGCCCACTTCCCATTTATGAAGCCAGAACCTAACACTCATGCTTCAGGGCTTCAGCCAGCCACTGGCAGCGGTCAGGAAGGGATTTCCCCCCACCTCCCCAACAAAATAATGTGTTGTGGGGTTGTTTGTGTTTTATCTCCTCCCTCTGCAGCATCAGGGCCGGACCCGGCTGGAGATGGGACCTGGGCGGGGAGGGCCAGGTGCTGAGGGGCACCCAGCATTATCTCACCCACGGGTATGGCTGGCTGGTCCTTGGGCCCATGCACAGGGTGTAGCCAGTGGTGAGCTGGAGCCGGTTCGCACCGGTTCACGCAAACCGGTTGTTAAATTTTGAAGCCAGTTTAGAACCGGTTGTTAAACGGGTGGGCAAACTCCGTCCTGTCCGTCCTGCCCGAGCTCTCAGCTGGGGAGGCTCCCCTGAGAATTTTTACTCACCCGGCGGCATCCCGGGCCTTCGGCGGCATTTCAGCGGCGGGTCCTTCAGTGCCGCCAAAGACCCAGAGGGACTGAAGGAACCAGTTCTTCAGCTTCTGGCAGCTCAATCACTGGGTGTAGCTGATCGCTGTGGGTAGGCTCAGGGGGAATTCCCCCCGCCCCCGGTCAGACTGGCAGTGACTTGGGGGTTCTCACCTTCCCCTGCAGCCTGGGAGCGGGTCACTGGCCAGGATTATCTGGGTGTCTCTCACTTAACTCTCTCCTCAGGGGGACTGAGTCATCTATCTGCTGCCCCGACCGGGAAAACCGAGAAGTCTGCTGCTTGCCAGGAGCTAGGATTCACGATGTGACGGAGAGACTGCCGAGACTCATCAAGCCCTTGGATCGCTACCCCTTCCTGCTTCTTCACGTGGGCACCAATGATACTGCCAACAATGACCTTGAGCGGATCACTGCGGACTACGTGGCTCTGGGAAGAAGGATAAAGGAGTTTGAGGCGCAAGTGGTCTTCTTGTCCATCCTCCCTGTGGAAGGAAAAGGCCTGGGTAGGGACCGTCGAATCGTGGAAATCAACGAATGGCTACGCAGGTGGTGTCAGACAGAAGGCTTTGGATTCTTTGACCATGGGATGGTGTTCCAAGAGAGAGGAGTGCTGGGCAGAGACGGGCTCCACCTAACAAAGAGAGGGAAGAGCATCTTTGCAAGCAGGCTGGCTAACCTAGTGAGGAGGGCTTTAAACTAGGTTCACCGGGGGAAGGAGACCAAAGCCCTGAGATAAGTGGGGACGTGGGATACCGGGAGGAAGCACGAGCAGGAGCGTGTGAGAGAGGAGGGCTCCTGCCTCATACTGAGAAAGAGGGGCGATCAGCGGGTTAGGTCAAGTGCCTATACACAAATGCACGAAGCCTGGGACACAAGCAGGGAGAACTGGAAGCCCTGGCACAGTCAAGGAATTACGATGTGATTGGAATAACAGAGACTTGGTGGGATAACTCACATGACTGGAGTACTGTCATGGATGGATATAAACTGTTGAGGAAGGACAGGCAGGGCAGAAAAGGTGGGGGAGTTGCACTGCATGTAAGAGAGCCATATGAGTGCTCAGAGCTCCGGTATGAAACTGCAGAAAAACCTGAGTGTCTCTGATTAAGTTTAGAAGTGTGAGCAACAAGGGTGATGTGGTGGTGGGAGTCTGCTATAGACCACCGGACCACGAGGATGAGGTGGACGAGGCTTTCTTCCGGCAACTCACGGAAGTTACTAGATCGCAGGCCCTGGTTCTCATGGGAGACTTCAATCACCCTGATATCTGCTGGGAGAGCGATACAGCAGAGCACAGACAATCCAGGAAGTTTTTGGAAAGTGTAGGGGACAATTTCCTGGTGCAAGTGCTGGAGGAACCAACTAGGGGCAGAGCTCTTCATGACCTGCTGCTCACAAACCGGGAAGAATTAGTAGGGGAAGCAAAAGTGGATGGGAACCTGGGTGACAATGAGATGGTCAAGTTCAGGATCCTGACACAAGGAAGAAAGGAGAGCAGCAGAATACGGACCCTGGACTTCAGAAAAGCAGACTTTGACTCCCTCAGGGAACTGATGGGCAAGATCCCCTGGGAGAATAACATGAGGGGGAAAGGAGTCCAGGAGAGCTGGCTGTATTTTAAAGAATCCTTATTGAGGTTACAGGGACAAACCATCCCGATGTGTAAAAAGAATAGTAAATATGGCAGGCGACCAGCTTGGCTTAACAGTGAAATCCTTGCTGATCTTAAATACAAAAAAGAAGCTTACAAGAAGTGAAAGACTGGACAAATGACCAGGGATGAGTATAAAAATATTGCTCGGGCATGTAGGAATGAAATCAGGAAGGCCAAATCACACCTGGAGTTGCAGCTAGCAAGAGATGTTAAGAGTAACAAGAAGGGTTTCTTCAGGTATGTTGGCAACAAGAAGAAAGTCAAGGAAAGTGTGGGCCCCTTACTGAATGAAGGAGGCAACCTAGTGACAGAGGATGTGGAAAAAGCTAATGTACTCAATGCTTCTTTTGCCTCTGTCTTCACGAACAAGGTCAGCTCCCAGACTACTGCACTGGGCAGCACAGCATGGGGAGGAGGGGACCAGCCCTCTGTGGAGAAAGAAGTGGTTTGAGACTATTTAGAAAAGCTGGACGAGCGCAAGTCCATGGGGCCGGATGCGTTGCATCCGAGAGTGCTAAAGGAGTTGGCGGATGTGATTGCAGAGCCATTGGCCATTATCTTTGAAAACTCATGGCGATCGGGGGAAGTCCCGGACGACTGGAAAAAGGCTAATGTAGTGCCCATCTTTAAAAAAGGGAAGGAGGAGGATCCGGGGAACTACAGGCCAGTCAGCCTCACCTCAGTCCCTAGAAAAATCATGGAGCAGGTCCTCAAGGAATCAATTCTGAAGCACTTAGAGGAGAGGAAAGTGATCAGGAACAGTCAGCATGGATTCACCAAGGGCAAGTCATGCCTGACTAATCTAATTGCCTTCTATGACGAGATAACTGGCTCTGTGGATGAGGGGAAAGCAGTGGACGTGTTGTTCCTTGACTTTAGCAAAGCGTTTGACACGGTCTCCCACAGTATTCTTGCCAGCAAGTTAAAGAAGTCTGGGCTGGATGAATGGACTAGAAGGTGGATAGAAAGTTGGCTAGATTGTCGGGCTCAGCAGGGAGTGATCAATGGCTCCATGTCTAGTTGGCAGTCAGTATCAAGTGGAGTGCCCCAAGGGTCGGTCCTGGGGCCGGTTTTGTTCAATATCTTCATAAATGATCTGGAGGAGGGTGTGGATTGCACCCTCAGCAAGTCTGCAGATGACACTAAACTGGGAGGAGAGGTAAATACGCTGGAGGGTAGGGATAGGATACAGAGGGACCTAGACAAATTAGAGGATTGGGCCAAAAGAAATCTGATGAGGTTCAACAAGGACAAGTGCAGAGTCCTGCACTTAGGATGGAAGAATCCAATGCACCGCTACAGACTAGGGACCAAATGGCTCGGCAGCAGTTCTGCAGAAAAGGACCTAGGGGTGACAGTGGACGAGAAGCTGGATAGGAGTCAGCAGTGTGCCCTTGTTGCCAAGAAGGCCAATGGCATTTTGGGTTGTATAAGTAGGGGCATTGCCAGCAGATCGAGGGACGTGATCGTTCCCCTCTATTCGACATTGGTGAGGCCTCATCTGGAGTACTGTGTCCAGTTTTGGGCCCCACACTACAAGAAGGATGTGGAAAAATTGGAGAGAGTCCAGCGGAGGGCAACAAAAATGATGAGGGGACTGGAACACATGACTTATGAGGAGAGGCTGAGGGAACTGGGGATGTTTAGTCTTCGGAAGAGAAGAATGAGGGGGGATTTGATAGCTGCTTTCAACTCCCTGAAAGGGGGTTCCAAAGAGGATGGATCTAGACTGTTCTCAGTGGTAGCAGATGACAGAACAAGGAGTAATGGTCTCAAGTTGCAGTGGGGGAGGTTTAGGTTGGATATTAGGAAAAACGTTTTCACTAGGAGGGTGGTGAAGCACTGGAATGGGTTACCTAGGGAGGTGGTGGAATCTCCTTCCTTAGAAGTTTTTAAGGTCAGGCTTGACAAAGCCCTGGCTGGGATGATTTAGTTGGGGATTGGTCCTGCTTTGAGCAGGGGGTTGGAGTAGATGACCTCCTGAGGTCCCTTCCAACCCTGATCTTCTATGATTCTATGAAAACCTTAAGTTACAAAAAGACACACAGACAGGAATCTGTGTTAAATTGGTTAGTCTCTAAGGTGCCACAAGTACTCCTTTTCTTTTTACAGACAGGAATATTCATTCTATTCAGCACAACTTAATTTCTCAGCCATTTAGAGAAATCATAATCTAACGCATATCTAGCTAGATAACTTACTAAGTTCTAAGACTCCATTCCTGTTCTGTTCCCGGCCAAAGCAACACACAGACAGACCCAGACCCTTTGTTTTTCCCCCACTCCAGCTTTGAAAGTATCTTGTCTCCTCATTGGTCAGGTGCCAGCGAGGTTACTTTTAGCTTCTTAACCCTTTACAGGTGAAAGAGTTTTTCCTCTGGCCAGGAGGGATTTTAAAGGTAGTTAGCCTTCCCTTTATATTTATGACACTCCCCAACACCACCACCCCACCCCACACACACACACAAATGCAGAGCGCCCTGCACAACCCTGCAGGCTGAGACAAGCAAGTGTGGTGTGGTGGGACAGGGCTGGCTGGGGCCAGAGCAGCTCCTTAACCCTGGAATGCCCAGTGTGGGGTTTGTACACCCCATTGCATCCCCCTTAGTTGTCTTTTGTCTAAGGCGAACAATCCCAGTCTTTTTAATCTCTCCTCATTGTTAGAAGGCTTTTCCTTCACCCTCCCACTTCCCTGGTTCTTGTCATGCAGACAGCAAGCAGCAAAAGACCAGAAGTCCAAAGTGCAGACAATGCGATGTTTATTGGGGTTAGTTCCAAACAAGCATATCCAGAGCTCTACAAACCAGCAGAATGTGCTTCCCAGTGCTCTGTCCCCAGCTCTGACACCACAGAGCCTTGCCTGTGTCCCTGTTCCCCATTCCCTAATCCCAATTCCCCATTCTCATTTCCCCTATTCCCAGCTCCTCCTTTTTAGTAGGCCCAAATACACCTGCAATGCAGGCCCACAGTCCCACCCCTTACAACTTAGGGTCATGTTCCATTTTGGGTCTGGGGTCTTCATCCCACCCCTTTTGTGCCCCATGGGAGGCGTAAGGAGTGAGGTTGTGCTCTGTCAGGGATGGGCATTTCTTTGGTCTTTTAGTGTTTTATACCTCCCCCCAAACCCCTTTGCCCCTCCCGACTGGTTGCTTGATTTTGCCTTGAGATAGGGGTTGAGGCAATATTAAAGTGTGCTCTGAGTAACACTTTAACTTCTCTTATCTGTTTCCATTGTGCTAACGAATCCAGCTGACTAGGCCGAAGCAACATCACAGTGTCTTTGTCCTTTGTTTACACGTATTAATATAAGAGTATCAAAAAGTCAAACCCAAAATTCTATCCCAGGCTAACAAACAGCCCTATATACAGTACTAACACTCATAATGTCTCCTCCATACCCCTAGTCATTTCTGTTGTCCTTCTCTGTACTTTCTCAAGTTCTAACATATCTTTTTTGAGATGGGGCGACCACATCTGCAGACAGTATTCCAGATAGAACAGGGGGACTTGTGGCACCTTAGAGACTAACCCATTTATTAGAGCATAAGCTTTTGTGAGCTACAGCTCACTACATCCAGCCCACAAAAGCTTATGCTCTAATAAATGGGTTAGTCTCTAAGGTGCCACAAGTCCTCCTGTTCTTTTTGCGAATACAGACTAACACGGCTGCTGCTCTGAAACCTGTCAGTATTCCAGATGTGGGCGTGCCCATAGGCGCCGACTCCATGGGTGCTCTGGGGCTGGAGCACCCACAGGGAAAAATTGGTGGGTGCGGAGCACCCACTGGCAGCTCCCTGCCCCGCCCCAGCTCACCTCCACCTCCGCTCCGCCTCCGCCTCCTCCCCTGAGCGGGCCCCTGCGTCCTGCTTCTCCCCCCTCCCTCCCAGCGCTTGTGCCACGAAACAGCTGATTTGCCTGGCAAGCCTGGGAGGGAGGGGGGAGGAGGAGGAATGCGGCAGGCTTGGGGAAGAGGCGGGGCCAGGGCGGGGATTTGGGGAGGGGTCCAGTGGGGCAGGGCGGGGGCAGAGTTGGGGCGGAGCCGGGGGGGTGTGCGTACCATGGATTTATAGAGTGGCATTATAATATTTTCTGTCTGATTACCTATCCCTTTCCTAACAGCTCCTAACATTCTGTTAACTTTTTTTGATTGCTGCTACACATCGAGTGGATGTTTTCAGAGAACAGTGACTCAGGAATCTCCTTCCTGAGTGGTAACAGCTAATTTAGACCCCATCATTTTGTATACATGGTTGGAATTATGTTTTCCAACGTGCGTTGATTTGCATTTATCAACGCTGAATTCATCTGCCAGTTTGTTGCCCAGTCACCTAGTTTTGAGAGATCTCTTCGTAATTCTTCGCAGTCTGCTTTGGACTTAACTATCTTGAGTAGTTTTGTATCATCTGCAAATTTAGCCACCTCCCTGTTCACCCCTTTTTCCAGATCATTTATGACTATGTTGACTAGGACTGGCCCCAGTACAGACCCCTGGGGGGGACCCTGCTATTCATCTCTCTCCATTCTGAAAACGGACCGTTTATTCCTACTCTGGGCTGGGGCCAGGGTGCTCCGCTTCCTGCTGTTGCCAGCAAGTGCAAGGTGGGGGCGGGCCGGGGGCGGAGCAGAGGGGAAGGCTAAGAGGTGGGGCGGAGGGAGTTGTCCCAGGCCCCACACCCCGCGCTAGGGACGGCCCTGCCCCTTGCAGTGGGCGCCAGGGGATAGGGCTGGTCGCCAGAGCTGGTGCTGCTGCGTATGCAGCACGCAGCTGCCTAGGGCAGTGGTTTCCGAAGTGGGAAGACGATTGATTGGGGGGCGCGGCAGGAGGAGCACCGCCGCGGGGGGGAACGAAGGGGGGGGCGGCCCTGAGTCCTCCGGCCCGTGGAGGAGCAGGGGCAGTGGCGCAGCCAGCGGCCAGACAGAAGCGGCGCTTTGAAGGTGTTGGAGACCCCAGGGCATGGCCACTAGTTAGGTCGAGGGGATAAAAGGCCATAAGGGTCGAGGAAGTCTCCCTGCTGAAGGCCTAAGGGCTTCTTCTCAACCCCCCTTAATAGAACTCAGGCCTGGCTGGTTTGAGTAAGCTCTTTTGCTCTTAAAACAATGTTGCAGCTGTAGATAATGCCTCATAGTGTAAGGTTTGCTGACGCCAAGTTAAAGATAACAGGAGGGAGAGCTACAAGGCCAGACAGAATGTGCTGGTTGTTTAAGTTGCTAAAAATGCTTGTTAAAAGTTACAAAAAATAAACATTATTATAACCCATATAAAAAAAGCAAAGTATTTGTACAAAGCTTTAATTAGCTAATGTATAGTGCAGTAGCATTAAAAAATATAAAAGTATATATAATAACTTGCTCTAATGTGCAAAATTTAAAATTTCTCTCCCTGTACCTTTCTTTAAAACTCCAAATAAACTTTTCTGCTTCTCCACCCCGTTGTGTTTATTGAGTGACGCACACTGGGTAACAAACCCCTGCTGTTGTTTGCCTCTGGGCACTGGGTGCTGGCAACAAAGGGGAAAGCACCGCTTCTCTCCGGCTGCTGGCTGCCCCTGCTCCTCCCGAGTCCTCTGGCCCGTGCTCGCAGGGCTGCATTCTGAACGGGGCTTTAGAGCTGCAGGCCAGGGCCCCGGGGCCCCCTTAGCCCAGGGCCCTGAAGCCCCTAAAGCCCCTGCGTTCCGGGTGGCCCTGCCTGCCAGGGGAGGGGGGCAGCTCCCAGAATCGTGGCCATGGGGGTGGTGCTGCGCTGCGTGGAGCCATCTGCACACCCCCTGCACCAAACAGAAGCTGCCCCAGGTAAGTGCTCTGCACCTCCTGCCTGCCCCAGCCTGAGTCTCCTCCCGCACCCCCATCCTGAGCACCCTCCCGCACCCTAACTCCCCCCCAGACCCCGCACCCTACCCTGAGCACCCGCTGTATCACAAAGTGTTAAACCAAGATTTTCAAAAATAATGAAGCATATTCAATCACATTGCTCTCACTAAAAATATTATTATTAATAATAATTTTTTTAGTGAGAGCAAAAAGTTTTTTGTACCATTAATAAATAAAATATTGTTTATTTCATCTTTATCTCATCGTTTTTTAATTTCTTTTTTTGTGTATGTTTTATAATTTACATACTATATTAGTACAGTAGCACATGTATATAATTTATACATAAATAAATATACATATATTGGGAGTGCGTGCTCAAAAATTTTTTACCGATAGGGGTGCGTGATCCAAAAAGTTTGGAGATCACTGGCCTAGGGCACCATTGGTGCCCCAAATTTCATGGTGCCCTATGCAGCTGCATATTCTGTGTATGCCTAGGGACAGCCCTGCCTTTGTTTAACCAGTTATTGATCCATGAGAAGACCCTCTTATCCCATGACTTCTTACTTTGCTTAAGAGCCTTTGAGGAGGGACCTTGTCAAAGGCTTTCTGAAAGTCCAAATACACTATATCCACTGGATCCCCCCTGTCCACACATTCGCTGACCCCCACAAAGAATTCTACTAGATTGGTGAGCCATGATTTCCCTTTACAAAACCCTGCTGACTCGTCCCCCAGATACTGAGTTCATCGATGTGTCTGATCATTCTGGTCTTTACGACACTTTCAACCAATTTGTCTGGTACTGAAGTTCGGCTTCCTGGCCTGTCATTGCCAGGATCACCTCTGGAGCCTTTTTAAAAATCCGTACTACGTTTGCTACCCGTCAGTTATCTGCTCCAGAGGCTGAGAGAAATGACAGGTCACAAGCCATATTTAGTAGTTCTGCAATTTCATAGCTGAGTTCCTGCAGAACTCCTGGGTGAGTCCCACTGATACCAGAGAAACTCCATCTCGTGTCCCTAACGTCCATCTTAAATAACCCAGAGTCCCTCCCCCATTAAATGGCGGGTACAGGGCACCCAGCGCTCCAGACCAAATTGGCGGGAAAAGGGGGTAAAGGGACGTAACGCTGTGAGGTAAATCCAATGTGCCAATCCTTTAGAATCTAAAATCTAAAGGTTTATTCATAAAAGGAAAAGATAGAGATGAGAGCTAGAATTGGAGAAATGGAATCAATGACACACGGTCATGGCCAAGCGTTCAGGCTTGTAGCAGGGATGGAATAAACGGCAGGTTCAAATCCAGTCTCTGGAGAACATCCCCAGCTGGGATGGGTCTTTCAGTCCTTTGTTTCAGAGTAACAGCCGTGTTAGTCTGTATTCGCAAAAAGAACAGGAGGACTTGTGGCACCTTAGAGACTAACCAATTTATTTGAGCATGAGCTTTCGTGAGCTACAGCTCACTTCATCAGATGCATACCGTGGAAACTGCAGCAGACTTTATATATACACAGAGAATATGAAACAATACCTCCTCCCACCCCACTGTCCTGCTGGTAATAGCTTATCTAAAGTGATCATCAGGTTAGGCCATTTCCAGCACAAATCCAGGTTTTCTCACCCTCCACCCCCGCACACAAATTCAATCCCAGCAGGGTATGAGCCATCACAGAGCAATGGGGTGACCCAGCCGCTCTGAGCCCCCCAGAGCCCCTCGGCCCATCCCAGAGCAATGGGGTAACCCAGCCCCTCGGAGCCCCCCCCAGACCCCAGACCCCCCCGGCCCATCCCAGAGCAATGGGGTGACCCAGCCCCTCTGACCACCCCCCAGACACCAGAGCCCCCCGGCCCATCCCAGGGCAATGGGGTGGTCCAGCCCCTCTGAGCCCCCCACAGACCCCAGAGCCCCCGGCCCATCCCAGGGCAATGGAGCCCCCATTCCCCGGGGAGGGGGCTGTGCTGGGCTGTGACTGGTGCATTGGCAGGGGCGGAAATGAACTGGTTTTCTTTGGTTCAGAGTTTTCTGTGACTATTTCTATTTTGGACGAACATTTTCATGGGGGGGGGGTGAAATCACCTTTTCTCATGTTTTAAACCTTTTCTCGCCCCTAGAAAAAAGGGGGTAACGGGATAATGGAGAGCAGCTTCCCCCTTCCCCCAGCTGCCGCTTTCCCCTGGCTGCTGCTTCCCCTGGCTGCTCCATTGCCCCACAACATTTCCCCCCCAAAATTTGTCGAACTCTGACAAATTTTGCCCCGAATGCAAATTCAGCTTCTCTCCTGTGTGCCCGGGGCTGGGGCCGGTGAAGGCTGGAGCCTGGGGGCAGGCTGCAGGGGACAGCCCTGGCCTGGATCCAAGGGTCAGGAAGGGCCAGGTGGGATGCAGCTTTCAGCCTCTTCTCGTAGGGCGCAGCTTTCCCTGTGCCCCCCCACCTCTGCTGCCAGCGCCCCCCACCACCCCTCTGCAGCCAGCTATTTCCTCGTACAGCTTCTGAGCCAGGCACTGTGGGGCAGGGATCCTCTGCTCCCCCCGCTGCTCCCTTCCCAGAGGCCTTGCTCTGACTTCACCTTGAAAACAAACAGCTCGGGACTCCAGGCAGCTTTAATCGACCAACCACTTTACATAAAACTCGTCAGTGCTTTAAACCCAGCCGTTGAGACACCCCCTGCCTGCCATGAGAGACGGGGCCAATGCCGCCGGGTCCAGAGACCCGTGTCGGTGTATCTGGGCCGTGTCCCCGCTGCCCAGCAATTCCCCTGAGACCTGCGGAGCAACACCATGGGTCGCCCTGTGGAACTCCCTGTCACAGGAGATCATCGGAGCCCAGAGCGTAGCAGCAGCCGGACAGAGCTGAGCATTTATCTCTAACCCTGCAGGACCAGGGCACCTCACAATCTTTAGTGCATTCATCCCCCAGGGCTGGTCCCGAACCACCTTCCCCTTGTGCGGGGGTAAGGGGAGCAACTAGATCCGCTGGGCTCCCCCCTTCGTTTGCAGAACTCGCTGGGGTGCGCGTTGGCCCTGCAGCCCAGCCTGAACCTCTCCTTGCGGCCTGTGCAGACGGCCTGGCTGAGTGCCGCGTTCACACCAAGAGCGGCTGGCTCACGCCGAGTCAGAGGAGCAGCAGGCCCCGGCAGGCTCCGTACAGGGGCAGGGTCGCTCTGCACTGAGCCCCAGAGCCCCTGCAGAGACCCCGAGCAGGGATGGAGCCGCCTGGTCCAGGGAGGCGCTGGGAGCAGCTCGTAGCCCTGCGCTGGGGAGGCAGTTTTGGGGTCTGAACAGACCCCAGTCAGGGGAGCGGGAGAATTCATCCCTGACCTTGCCCAACAGACCCATGCTGGCCAGGGGACGCTCCTGCGACCGGACCAGAGTCAGAGTCAGAGTCACACCCCTAGTGCATGCTGGGAACCCTGGCCGGCTCCGCTCTGCTGGCTGGCCTTTGGGCGACGTTTCACATTGCTCAGGTGCTTACCGGCCCCGCACCAGTCTCTGCACCTGCCCCGCCTCTGTCTCATTCACCCCCCACCTGCCGTGGGGCAGGGCAGGGCCATGTCTCCGTGGCACAGCTGGGGACAGAGGCGCAGAGAGGTTACGTGACGGGGCCAGGGTCACACAGAGTCTGTGGCAGAGCCGGGAATCGAACCCGGGGTCTCGGGCCCGCGTGGTAGGGGACATTGCTGCTGGACACCCTGGGAGCTCGGCCTTGTCCCATTTCACCTTCGCCCAGTGTCAACGAGCTGCGTGGAGCCAGCCGCATGCTGAGCCATCATTCCAGTCCCCCTAGTTCAACACCTCGTCTCTCCCCCTCGCTGGCCGGGTCCCGGCCCAGGCTCCCGGCGGGCCGGGCGCGGCAGAGATCTCCCTGTGGGGTGGGGCTTTCCTGCCCTTTGTCCCCTGCAGCCTGCCCGGCTGATGGTGGAGAGGAAGGGACAAAGGCCCGATGAGCTTGGCTGGGGCAGGTGTCGTGCTGCGGAGCGCGTACAGCCATCGTGCGAGCTGCGTGTGAGTGTGTGGGTGAGTGCACGTGTGCTCGTGGGCTGAGTGCACACACAGTGTCCATGTACCAGCCGTGCTGCAACCCCGCCCCAGCCGGGTGGGAGGGGGAGCCGCGGCCCAGCATCCTTCCCCTCTCTCGTGTACCCATAATGCTCTGGGTGGATAACATCACTGCGGTGAGGGGCAGCCTTAGGGGAAACAGGGGACCAAGTCATGTACCTTAAAATAAAAAAACTAAAGAAACCACTCACTAAAATCAAAATGGATAGGCCCTTACTCCACAGTGGACTGCCTTAGCCCATTGGTATACCGCAGTGGAAAAGATGGAAAACTGAAAGGAGTCCATGTTCCACCAATTCAACTGTTTACAGAAATAATAATGTTTAAATTCTTTGCAAAAAAAGAACTTCCCGGAACCTGAGCACGAGGCGCTGCTTAACCATCACCACCTTAACCCCCAGGAAATGAGACTCCAGGGTCAGGTCTGGCGTCACCTGCTTCTGGGAACGTTCAGTGCCCAGATAATTAGCGTGATCATGGGAAAAAATCCAGCCTTCCTCATAAGCCAATCTTTAAGGAATAATTCACTTCCCGCCAGCCAGTCATGGAATCCCTGCCTGTAATCCAGGGATCCTCATGAAATGGTCTAATAAAAACACCAGCCAACTCTTAAAACCCTGAGGAAATACCAAGGTATATGCCTGGGAAGGGGAAGTGGACCTTAAAGTTCACCTTATAAACACCACAAAAACACCAAACCACTAACAAATAAGGGTTAAAATAGAAGAGCCCGATGGGAATAGCACCTGACGATCCAGCTTCCCACAATTACCATATCAATAAAATAAGCCGATTAAAACAAAACCAATACGACCAGTTATTGGGGGGTACTGTCCCATACCCCGTAGTGAATGGAACCTATGGTTCCCGGACACATGCTCCAGAACCTGGACCAGGAACTAGGCATTCAAAAAAGGTGCCCCAATTAAAATAAAAAACCAAACAAATTGTTTG
Source organism: Eretmochelys imbricata (assembly GCF_965152235.1). Classification (NCBI taxonomy): domain Eukaryota; kingdom Metazoa; phylum Chordata; order Testudines; family Cheloniidae; genus Eretmochelys; species Eretmochelys imbricata. Next base: position 55,822,491 of record NC_135585.1, read on the forward strand.
TAACCCAAAGTGATCCAGTAAAAGTTTTGTTCAATCCCCTATTAGTAAAAATAAAAATTGGTATAAATTAAACTCAGCTAAATGTGTCTAAATTGGAACCTAAATGTTCCCCCTACTCCCTTCCTATTGTAACGGCCTGAATAAAACCACATCCACGCTCGGCAAAACAAAACGTAGTAAACACCATATTAAACAATATTGGTTTTAAAACCAAAATGATAAACCCTATCACCCTAAAGGTAATTAACAATAAGTTAAGTTCCTTGTCACAACTGCAGAATAGTCTCATTCACAAGCAGGCAAATACTCCTATAAACTTGGCACAAATAAGTCGAAAGAACCTGAAAGCAACATGGAACACGTGGCGGTAGCTAAACTCCACCTCCTGGCTGCTGTGTAAACAACGAGTAACGGTCAAAAGTAAAACTGCCTCAGCCAGAGGATGCACTGAACGCGCACTCGTAGCTGAGCATCACTGCAACACGGAGTGGGTTGGGTAATGTCGGGGAACGTTCGGCTATCAAGGCAGCTTTTAAAACAACAAAAACGGTCCTTGTTCAATACCTACAAACCTCAATGGATGCAATGCCCTTCCAGCATGGTCAGGCCTGATTTGTTATTAGGTAAAATTACTGTTCAATTTGCTCACCAACAGCCTATAAAACAAAAACATACCAGGCGAGCCTGCTCCCCAAATTGACCATGGGTCCCTTTGGCTACCCCGGGTTATGGGTCAGGACTGGGAAAGAGGAGAAATTATCGGAGCCCTGAGGGTGTACGGAGTGGAGCCCTCGAAATGGGTGTGCTTGTCCCTACCCAAAACCATGTAGCAAAAATACCTCATTGGGAATGTGTGTGGGACAAATTGGAAAATGTACCACGTGTTTTGTACAACGGACAGTGTGTGTGTGTGTGTTACATCCTGGGAACCAGTGTTTTGGGAAAATGCAAGTATCAGCCAACCCCCAGGAAGTAACCGTGAATGTGAATGTAATGCCAACGTACTATAGACCAGCAATCACACGTACTATGTGCCCAAAATTAAAAAAGCACAGAGCATTATAACTGCTACCCTGGTGAATTTCTCCATTACTCTCGGCCTGGATTGGCACGATCTAACTGATCACTTATTGTCAAAAACCAAAGTGACTCCGTTTTTACAACAAACCCAAGAAAGCGTGTCATTCCAATAGCACGTGCAAATGGAGACGTGCTAAAAACTGCCAGCCTCTCCCTGGTCCCACGTTTTTACGGGCTGGTCCCCGACCTCTAAGGGCACATTGTCTATTATGTCTCACCCATTGCTGGTTGTGTTAATAGTGTCCTGTGTCTGCTTGCCAGGAATGGGGTGTACGGGCTGTTAAACAAAAGAAATGTTTATTAAATTACCACCCCAGCTCCAGTGGCCTCTCTGTATATTTCGATGAAGCAGTTGTATAAAATATCACCCACTCAAGAATTGTTCCTGGGGGTCAAAAGGGGGACATGGAGTAGTAAAATGTTATGTTTGTATTCTGTAGAATTTAAAATAAACAATAACAATGTAGCATGTATTAAACGTATCGATGTAGGATTTCACCATAGCCTGCCAGCCACCCTTTATAAGCAGCAGGAAGGAATGGCCCAATGAGCCATTGGTAGAGATGCATCAGCCAGAATCTGGGTCTGGGCTGATTTCAAGGCAGTGACAGACCTTTCGGGTCACCACTTCATTGTAGGTTTAGCATTTTGAAATAAGTAACAGAATGGAATGATTGTTTTCTCCTGCATTGCAACTTGATGCTCCTGTTCAAATGCTCCGTGTAAATCAATCCTGTTTTGTGTGTGAATAAAATATGTGTATTAAAAAATAAGTGCAAAGGCCATCACCAAACCAAATGTTCTAAAAAACCCACAAAAACAAACGCAAGGGGGCCAAAAAATCGCAACACGCCACTATTAAAATTGCACCCAGGCTGGTCGCTAGCCAGGGCCACTGCTGGCCAGGCTGGGTGCACCTGGCTGGAGTCAGGTAGGCAGAAGGGACCAGCTCAGGGAGAGGAGGGATGGGGGAAATTCAGGGCTGGGCTCCCCCCACGCGACTCCCCCTGTGCACTACCCCACCCCCACACTGCTCTGCTCAGGGGAACCCCAACACCCCCCCACAGCACACAGGACCCAGGCCCTGTCTCCCTGGGAGCTCAGCATGGGGGAGTCCCTCAGATTCCAGGGAAGGATGGGGGCTCACAGGGGGCTGGGGCAGAGGAAGGGTCATTCAGGCTCATGGCCCACCCCCCAGGCTACCCCTTGCATCTCCCCCACACCCTGGCACTCACCCTGGCCGCCTCCTGCCCCCAGCAGCTGTGCCAGCCCCATGCCCCCTGCGTTGCGGCTGAGCCTGGGGTGGGATCGGAGAACAGCAGAGCAGAGAATCTGCCCACCTCACCCACTACCTGCCAGCAGGGGTCAGGGGGCGGCTGTGGGGCTCAGGGCAGGGGCCAGCTGCATCACAGGGAAGGGGCTACGGGCTGCACGTGGGGTCCAGCCAGCCACAACCAGGGTCCTTCCCTCCCATCGACCACCCCAGGGCCACCAGGACCCAGCATGTACCCAGGGCTTTGAACCAGGCCATAGACACCCCCCACCCCCCAGTGCCAGACTTGCCCATGGCAGGTGCAGGGTTAAACACCCAGCAGACTGGCGCCCTTGCCCGCCCAACTCCCACGACCGAGCACCATGGGAGGGGGGATCGCTGCTGGGCTGGAGGCCTGAGAGCAATTTATAACCGGGGAGAGAGGGGTCAGGATGGGGCCCCTGCGCCTGCGAGGCAGCCAGCTCCGCCAGGGCCAGGGGGCCATCGCAGGCAGAGCCCAACGGGTCCAGGCGGGCCGGTATTCCCCCTCCCCCATAGGTCCAGCCTGCCTGGATCAGACCCATCCAGACCAGCAGACACCCCTGCCCCCAGCCCTGGGATGGGAGTGGGATCTGGTGAGTTAGAGAAGGAGGAGGCGGGAGCCAGGACTCCTGGGTTCTATCCCCGGCTCTGGGAGGGGAGTGGGGTCTAGTGGGTTAGAGCAGAGGGGGCTGGGAGCCAGGACTCCTGGGTTCTCTCCCCTCAGACAGGGAGTGGGGTGCAGGGGGTTAGCTGTACCCATTGGTTTGCTCTGGGGCAGCACGGATGGGGGCCATGGGGGCCATAGGGGCCAGCTAAGCCCCTTGGTTGGAACTCGTGCGGCATCCTCCTTCCCCACAGGTGGGGGCAGGAATAATTATGTACTTCCCCCACTGCTTCCAGGGCATGAAATGCAGCTTTACCATGAATCCCAGAACCCCCCAGGCTGGGACAGAGCAGGGGGGGACATCCCCCTCCTCACACGTGTAACGATTGAGGTTGCTCAGTGCCGGAGAACCCGAGCCCTGGGGTGCCAGCCGCACCCACTGTACCCCGGCACCGCAGCCAGCCCCGGGCGTCCCAGTAACACTCAGACACAGGGCTCAGGGGAGGGGTATTTACTAGGGACGGCAGCAAAGGGGGCAAGGGCAGATCCCCCAGCCCAGAGGCAGCTGCAGTTCGAGGGAAGCGATAGCTGCTCCGGTTCGGGCCCCCAGGGCGGCCCAGCGGAGAGTCCGGACCCAGCAGCCGCATGCCCCCGCTCCAGCCCGGACTCCAGCCCAGCCACTCGGTGTCTGTGGGTTTCCAGGCCAGGCTCAGGGAGTCCCTCTCCTTGGGCTCCCGGCTCTGGGTCTCTGCTGCTCCCCAAGTCCCAGGCAGACCTGCCCCGGCTGGGACGTCCGGCACTCGCAACCTATTCCACGTGCGGCTCTGGCACCATTCCTGGGCTTCTCTCCAGCTGCCAAGTGGCTCCTGGCCCCCAACCAGAGCCCAGCCCCCTCCCGGCTCAGCCCCTTCCCCCGCGGCTGCCAGCAGGAAGGAGACAGGCTGTGGGGAGGGGGCTGCTTGGCAGACCCCCCATATCCGATTCTCCAGGGCTCCGCCCGCCCAGCTGGGAGCCAGAACCCCACAGCTCGCAGGACGATCCAGCCCCGCTGAGCTCTCCGGGACCCGCACGGGCCCAGCGAGCTGCGTGGGGAGTTTGTGTCCCGAGCCGGTGCGAGAGCCGCAGGGCCTGGGTAGCTGGAGGCTCTGGCGGCCGGGGAGGAGCCGTGCCCACGGCTGCCACGTGCAGGGTCTCTGCTGTGGGAGACTCCTGGCAGTCAGGGGCTGTGGGTGGTGGGGTGACCGGGCGCCCGGCCTGTCACACAGGCGTGGTCCGATGCTGGACAGCGGGTCCGGGTCAGCAGGCAGGGCTATGGGTGGTGGGTTCATAGAGTCACAGCTCCCAAAGCCAAAGGGGTTCACTGCGATCATCGGGTCTGATCCCCTGTACAGCAGGGGCCAGAGACCTGCTCCAATAATCCCCAGAGCAGATCCTGGAGAAAACCAGCCAACTGTGAGTTAAACAAGGCCAGTGGTGTAGAGTCCACCAGGACCCTTGGGAAATAGCTCCAGGGGTTTATAGATTCATAGATACTAAGGTCAGAAGGAACCATTATGATCATCCAGTCCGACCTCCTGCACAACGCAGGCCACAGACCCTCACCCCCCCACTCCTGCGAAAAACCTCACCTACGTCTGAGCTATTGAAGTCCTCAAATTGTGGTTTAAAGACTTCAAGGAGCAGAGAATCCTCCAGCAAGTGACCCGTGCCCCATGCTACAGAGGAAGGCGAAAAACCTCCAGGGCCTCTTCCAGTCTGCCCTGGAGGAAAATTCCTTCCCGACCCCAAATATGGCGATCAGCTGAATCCTGAGCATATGGGCAAGATTCACCAGCCAGTTACCCAGGAAAGAATTTTCTGTAGTAACTTAGATCCCACCCCATCTAACATCCCATCACAGGCCATTGGGCCTATTTACCATGAATATTTAAAGATCAAGTAATTACCAAAATCATGTTATCCCATCATACCATCTCCTCCATAAACTTATCAAGTTTAATCTTAAAGCCAGATAGATCTTTTGCCCCCACTGCTTCCCTTGGAAGGCTATTCCAAAACTTCACTCCTCTGATGGTTAGAAACCTGCGTCTAATTTCAAGTCTAAACTTCCCAATGACCAGTTTATATCCATTTGTTCTTGTGTCCACATTGGTACTGAGCTTAAATAATTCCTCTCCCTCTCCGGTATTTATCCCTCTGATATATTTAGAGAGAGCAATCATATCTCCCCTCAACCTTCTTTTAGTCACGCTAAACAAGCCAAGCTCCTTGAGTCTCCTTTCATAAGACAAGTTTTCCGTTCCTCGGATCATCCTAGTAGCCCTTCTCTGTACCTGTTCCAGTTTGAATTCATCCTTCTTAAACATGGGAGACCAGAACTGCACACAGTATTCCAGGTGAGGTCTCACCAGTGCCTTGTATAACGGTACTAAAACCTCCTTATCCCTACTGGAAATACCTCTCCTGATGCATCCCAAGACCGCATTAGCTTTTTTCATGGCCACATCACATTGGCGGCTCATAGTCATCCTATGATCAACCAATACTCCAAGGTCCTTTTCCTCCTCCGTTACTTCTAATTGATGCGTCCCCAGCTTATAACTAAAATTCTTGTTATTAATCCCTAAAAGCATGACCTTGCACTTCTCACTATTAAATTTCGTCCTATAACTATTACTCCAGTTTACAAGGTCATCCAAATCTTCCTGTATGATATCCCGGTCCTTCTCTAAATTTATTAGCAAACTTTATTAGCACACTCCCACTTTTTGTGCCGAGGTCAGTAATAAAAAGATTAAATAAGATTGGTCCCAAAACCGATCCCTGAGGAACTCCACTGGTAACCTCCCTCCAGCCTGACAGTTCACCTTTCAGTAGGACCCGCTGTAGTCTCCCCTTTAACCAATTCCTTATCCACCTTTCAATGTTCATATTGATCCCCATCTTTTCCAATTTAACTAATAATTCCCCATGTGGCATGGTATCAAACGCCTTACTGAAATCTAGGTAAATTAGATCCACTGCGTTTCCTTTGTCTAAAAAATCTGTTACTTTCTCAAAGAAGGAGATCAGGTTGGTTTGGCACGATCTACCTTTTGTAAAACCATGTTGTATTTTGTCCCATTTACCATTGACCTCAATGTCCTTAACTACTTTCTCCTTCAAAATTTTTTCCAAGACCTTGCACACTACAGATGTCAAACGAACAGGCCTATCTTACCCGGATCACTTTTTTTCCCTTTCTTAAAAATAGGAACTATGTTAGCAATTCTCCAATCATACGGTATAACCCGAGTATACAGATTCATTAAAAATTCTTGCTAATGGGCTTGCAATTTCGAGTGCCAATTCCTTTAATATTCTTGGATGAAGATTATCTGGGCCCCCCGATTTAGTCCCATTAAACTGTTCGAGTTTCGCTTCTACCTCAGATATGGTAATATCTACCTCCATCTCCTCCTTCCCATTTGTCATGCTACCATTATCCCTAAGCTCCTCATTAGCCTTATTAAAGACTGAGGCAAAGTGTTCGTTTAGATATTGGGCCATGCCTAGATTATCCTTAACCTCCACTCCATCCTCGGTGTTCAGCGGTCCCACTTCTTCTTTCTTGGTTTTCTTCTTATTTATATGGCTATAGAACCTTTTACTATTGGTTTTAATTCCCTTTGCAAGGTCCAACTCGACTTGACTTTTAGCCTGTCTCACTTTATCCCTACATGTTCTGACCTCAGTAAGGTAGCTTTCCTTGCTGATCCCTCCCATCTTCCACTCCCTGTAGGCTTTCTGCTTTTTCTTAATCACCTCTCTGAGATGCTTGCTCATCCAGCTTGGTCTACAACTCCAGCCTATGAATTTTTTCCCCCTTTCTTGGGATGCAGACTTCTGATAGCTTCTGCAGCTTTGACTTAAAGTAATCACAGGCCTTCTCTACCCTCAGATCCATAAGTTCTTCAGTCCAATCCACTTCCCTAACTAATTTCCTTAATTTTTGAAAGTCAGCCCTTTTGAAATCAAAAACCCTAGTCACAGATTTATTTTTGTTTATCCTTCCGTTCAGTTTGAACTGAATTAGCTCACGATCGCTCGAACCAAGATTATCTTCTACAACCATTTCTTCTACGAGGTTCTCACTACGCACCAAAACCAAATCTAAAATGGCATCCCCTCTAGTTGGTTCAGCAACTACTTGATGAAGGAATCCATCAGCTATCGCATCTAGGAACATCTGAGCCCGATTATTATTCCTAGCACTCGCCCTCCAGTCTGTATCTGGGAAGGTAAAGTCTCCCATGATCACGCAGTTTCCATTAGTATTTACTTCATTAAAAACATTAAAGAGGGCTCTGTCCATATCCGCGTCGGATCCCGGCGGTCTCCAGCACACCCCAAGCACTATCCCAGGGGAGGCTCGAGTAGTTTTCTTCCCCCATGTGATTTTTGCCCAGACGGACTCTGTCTTATCCATTCCATCGCTTCGTATTGCTTTACATTCGACCTCCTCATTGATGTACAATGCTGCTCCACCACCTTTACCTTCGTTTCGGTCTTTCCTAAACAGCACCTACCCTTCCATACCCGCACTCCGGTCACGACTACTATTCCAACACGCTTCTGTTATCCCCCTCACTGGCAAAACTTGGCGCCTTATCTCCAGTCCGGCTGAGCAGCACCCGGCCTCTCACACCGGCAGGGTCCGACACTGGTCGGCGGGGTCCGGGCCGGCAGGGGCGGTGGGGTGACCAGGCGCCCGGCCCGTCACACAGGCGTGGTGTCACGTTGGCAAGCAGGGTCCGGGCTGGGCGCGGGGTCTTCTCCTGGGGAGACAGAGGAAGGTTTATTCCGTGTTCCCGATTTCACGGTGTGACACCCCCCTTCACCACCACCCCGTGGGGTTTCCCAGCTCCCGGAGTCCCAGACCGAGTCTCTGGGGGCCCTGCCCAATGGACGACGGCTCCGGCGGCTGCTAACCCCGAGCCCAGCCCCAGCCGGCCTGGCGTCGGGTGGGCACAGAGGGACTGGCCGCCCCTGCTGGGTTCTAGGGAGGCGGCTGCGTGGGGCGGGTGACCGGGACCAGTAGACCAGGGGCAGGGCCTAGCCAGCGAGGGACCCCCGCCACCCCCCAGTGAACCCACAATGCACTGGGGCAGGGCAGTCCCCGGGGGTGGGGGGAAGGAATCGGTCCCTGTGTCCCTGGGGTCACTCACTGGGAGTCGGGGTGAAGCCGCTTCTGCCGGAGTCTGAAATGGAAGCAGAGAGCCCGAGCGCATCACGACCGGGCCCGGGGGGGGAGGGCTGAAATGGTTGGGGGGCCCCCCGTCCCTCCAGCAATCCTGGTCCCACCTGAACCCCGCTGTCACAGTGACCCCCATCTCCATGCCCCCGGCCAGCCAAGGACCCCCCCCTCCAGCAATCCCTGCCCCACCTGAACCCCCCCTTCCTAGTGACCCCCAACTCTACCCCCGGCCAGCCAAGGACACCCGCCCCACGGTGATCCTTACCCCACCTACCCCAGCCCAGCTCATCACCCGTCTCTGCCGAGGCAGGAACCCGCCCCACCCCATGCCACAGCCCCTTGCCATGGGGCTACCCACTCCACCCCACGGCCCCGTGACCTGGCCCCGCCCCGCCCTCCCAGAGGAGATTGGCACCCTCTCCGTGCCCCTCCCCAGGTTCTGCCTGATGGGAACCTCCTCCCCCGCCCCCCGTCGCTCCCTTACCCGAGCGCTTTCTCCTCCACACCACGAAACCAGCCACCGCGGCACTGGCCCCAGTCAGTGCAGCAAGGCCGAGGGTGGCCAGGATCCCGGGGGCCAGGCCCCCCAGCTCCCCGGGCGCTGCAGGGACAAGGAGAGATGGTCACTGGGGCGAATGGGGGATTTACCGGGCGACTGACTCAGGGCCCTCCCCGCTCTGTGTCGCTGCCCATGGGGGGCCGAGTGACCCCCCCGCCCCGGGCAGGGGGACAAGGGCCAGGGTCCGGGTCACGCTGGAACCAGACGGCTTGGCCTGGGAACTCCACCCGTGGCTGGCAGGGCCCTGAGCTGGCATGGGGAGAGCCAGGATGGGCCGTTAGCCCCGGACAGCCCTGGCTGTGTCCCTAAAGCAGGCAACATCCCCGCAGAGTCCAACTTCAGCCAGCCCCGCCACACACAGCGGCCGCGAAAGGTGGGGGCTGAAGTCACAGGCCCTGGTCGGGGGGTAGCTGGGCTGCGGGGCTGTCCCAAGGGTGCTCGGGGGCCCGCACAGCAACGGGGTCACTGCGGACAGGCCGGGGCAGAGCCCAGCTGGGAACCTGGGACAGTTCCTGAGGGCTGGATACGACCCACTCCTGGCTGCTCCTATCATGTGTGTTGCAGGGACACCGGGAGAGTCCCTCATCCGTGTGACGTTTCCTTCTCCCTCTGCTGAAAGGCACAGATGGGAACTGCTTGGAACGGTTTCCATCCTAAAACGTCACTTCTGCGAAACAGAAACGGTTCCGGGCAAAGGGTCGGTTTTAACCAATTTCCCCTTTTGGAAAAGTTTTGAAATTGTCAGACGTCCTGTTTCAGTGTTTTCGTGTGAAATCCCCTTTCTCAGCTCAAAACAACTTTTCAGCGAGACAAGTAAGTGAATTTACAGTAAATAAATGTTTTTTTAAAAAAAATCGAAGGTCAAAACTGAAACCAAACATTTCAAATTTCTCAAATCAAAGTGTTTCCATTGACCTGAAGAGAAAGATCCTTCGGATTTTCAGTTTGTGAAAGTCTGAGATTCTCCCATCCTGCAGCAGGATGAAAAGCTGGAGCGTGTGGAAATCTCAATGTTTTTCCCAGGCTGGGAGAACGGTTCCCTGCTCGGCTCTCGTCCGACCCCAGAGAGGAGCAAACGCGCAGCCATGGGGACAGAGGAGAGGGAGACAGACACTTTCCATGCCACGCGTGGAATACGAGAGAGATTCCCTCAAACCACCAGGAACCTTAAACATGTCTCATCAAAAAGCGACGTAGAAAATCAGCACCTGATCGGTGGAGATGGACAGGGCTGGCCCCGCGCTGCAGAGACCTGCCCCAGCTCAGGAACAGACACGGGGATCGAGCCCCAAACAAAGCATGTGACCCCATCCTGGGTGGAGAAAGGGGATCGTACATGTCCCTGACAGACACTGCGGGCCTCCGGCTTTTCCTCACACCTGGCAGCTCCCAGCCGGTGGGTCCAGCCAATAAAGTGTCCTTGGGGTGAAGGGGCTGAGCCCAGATTGGTAACGTATTGAAGTCAATGGAAGTTGGGCCCCTAAATACTGTAGCACCCAGCCCTGGAGCCCCAGCTGTGCCGGCCATGGGGAGAGGGAACCCCAGCCAGTGCCTGACAGAGACTCCTGCAGCTTCCCTCCTTCCTGGCTAACCATGTAACACCGAGCTCCAGTTTCGACCAGGCTGGAGGCAAAAGCCTTCCCCCCGGGGGTAATGTGAGACAGGGTAACGGCCAAGCCCTGCCCAGTGGGGGCTGAGCTTGGAGTTCTCAGGGTGAAAGTCTCCTGTTCATTGGGAAGGAGCCGTCCCAGCCCCCCCGCAGCCCGAGGCACTGACCCGTGGGACGCTGGACCCAGCTTGCTGCAGGCTGCTCGTGGGGGCACAGACCAGTGCGGTTTGGGGCAGGCCCCTTTCGGGGGGGCAGGGGAGAGAGACGTCTCATTCCCCCAGGTGGGGAGCAAACCCGGCCGGCGTCCAAGTCCTTGAGAGGCCTGGCTGTCGGGAACCTCCAATGCGGGTAGGTGGGTGGGAACAGCGTGGGGGCCATGGGCGATGGGGGCACCTGGGTCCAGCTGCCAGGTCCGTGGGCGATGGGGGCACCTGGCTCCGGCTGCCAGGTCCGTGGGCTTCACTCCGGTACCTGCCCCGGGCAGGAGATGCAGCCGGACGTGCTCAGCAATGGCTCACGCTGGAGACCCGCTCGGGGGTGGTGCCAGCGGGGGTCCCACCCCTGCCCCGAGAGAGCCCATTACCCGTGGTCGCTAGCGCCTCCTGCAGGCCGCGGTGCTGCACTCGGCAGGAGTAGCTGTGCCCGTCCCCGCCCTGCTGCGGGATCCCCACGGACCTCTGGAGCTGGGACGGGTCACTGATGGGGGGCGCTGGGGTCTCCTTCCCGTCCCGCACCCAGGAGACGCGGACGGGATGTGGGTCAAAGCCCCTGGCGCGGCAGGAGAGGGTGGCGGAGCCGTCAGGGGCGTCTCTGCGGGAAACCGAGACCTCGGGGAGACCTGTGGGGCGGGGCGGGCGTGGGGGAGAGAAAAGGCCACACAGTAAATTTGTTCTGCTCTGACTGTTAAGTCCTTGGTGCCTGGACCGAGGGGGACGCGCCGCCTGCAACCCCCCCATTTCAGTGGTTACAGGACACGGACGTATTTACACCCAAGGCTTAGAGAGCGACACGTCCCGGCGGCCTTATACCGAGCCGAACGGCTGGCAAAGGGGGGAACGGATGTAGCTCTGCTCCCAGACCCCAAGGGAGGTTCAGCCCTGCAGCCCCGGGCTGCCCTGCAGCCCCGGGCTGCCCCACTCCCCTCGCAGCCCCACTGCCCCCAGAACCAGCGCTCGGGCCGTGACTGCCCCACGGTTTTAGCACCATGAGCTGCCCTGTCAGCCCCGCGGAGCGGAAGCAGCGAAAAGGGAACATCACAGCTACAAACACCACCCCGGGCGCGGCGGAAGGGGGGGCTGCCCGGACAGGAGCGTTCCTGGCGCGGCGGAAGGGGGGGCTGCCCGGACAGGAGCGTTCCTGCTAGTTACACGTGGCACAATTAGCGACTCCGTCCATGCCTCGGATGTTTGTCTTCACCGCGTTACTGCCCCCGGGGGACTGACCCGCCGAGGAGGAGAGGCACCTTCGGCCTGGCATGGCTCAGAGACACCCCACGCGGGAGCGAGGGGCTTCCCGGCCAGCTTAGCCCTCGGCTACAGCCCCAAAGGGGGGCGGCGGTGGGGAGCCCCGTCTCAGGACATCCACGCTAGGGCTCCCGGAGATGCTTTTCGAAGGGCACTACTCACACCGGTGCAAGGCGCTGTCTGGTGCAAATCAGGCCACGCAGACACCGCTGTGGAGCGCCCACTCCTGGGGGGGGCTGCCCCACAGGGGACATCCCTCCCCCCCCACCCCCGAGTTCCGCCATTTGCCCCCCCTTACCCGCGGTGAGCGCCGGCTCCCCCAGGCTGCTGTGCTCCACCCGGCAGGCGTAGCCGTGGCCCCACCGCGGGGGGATCTCCAGGGACTGCTGGAGCTGGTAGGTGCCGTCAGCGTTGGGCAGGATCCCGCTGGCGTTCCTGGGCGGCAGGATCTCCGCCCCGTCCCGCACCCAGGAGACGCGGATGGGACGCGGGTAAAAGCCCCTGGCGTGGCAGGAGAGGGTGGCGGAGCCGTGGGGGGTATCTCTGTAGGTCACCGACACCCCTGGGGGGACTGGAGGGGAGGGGAACACGTCAGTGGGGTGCAATCAGCCCTGAGCCAGGGCGGAGCAGTCTGCAAAGCCCTGAGAACTAGCGGCCACGGGAGCGAGAGAGGGGCGCTCACAGCTCCATCATCAGCCGGCGGTTCCCTCCGGCCCGTGCAGCCGGCTGCTCGGACTCACCCTGCCGTCCCAGAGCCTCCGTCCCGCCCCGCAGCAGGCTCCTCAGCGTGGCCACGCACTCCTCCTGCAGGAACTCCTTTGCAAACAGGGTCCAGGTGTGGCCGGCGTCCCAGAAGAGCGTCTCGTTGAGGGCTCCGGGCGCGAGCGGCACCCACGCGGATTGGTTTCTCTCCAGGACGAGGAAATCCTGCCCGTCGAAAGCAAAGCGAAAGTGGCCTCGCACGGGGGTGTCCCCGTCCAGCACACAGTTCACGTGGAGCTGCAGGGTGTGGATCCCTGGGGGAGAGACAGGGCGGAAAAACGGTGCAGGATATTGTCTAAGTCCCAGTACATCTATGGCCCCTGCCCGTCCCAGTCACTGCAGGACCTGAGCCCCTCCCCATCCCTAACACACGTATCCCATCACCCTCTGCCACAGGGCTGGGCCATTGTCCCTGGGTCACAGATGGGGAAACTGAGGCCAGCGATACAGAGTGACTGAGCCCAGCTCACACAGGGCGTCGGGTGCATCCCGCAGAGAGCCCATCGCTCCATCTAAGTCCAGAACGGGGTGTCCGGCCTCTGCGGAGAATCCCCTGCGCCCCTGGCTGAGCTGATCCCAGCAGGAGTTACTCCTGGTTAAAATTAGCCCCTTTGAGTCTGTCTCGCTGCAGCCACCAGCTCTCGCTCGAGGCGGCTGGGATTCAAGCTCCGTGTGCACTCGGAAATCCCGGCCCACGCGGTGTGACAAAGTGGGGGAGTTTCTTGTTTTTCCTTGTTTCCTATGGGGGATTTTCTTGGTTTTCCTATGGGTTGCATGCAGAGGGGGTGGGACTCAGTTTCCCTCGGTGCTACGGGCTTAACGAGGTGATGGGAGAGGGAGTTTGTTGTTACAGAGGGCCGGCGAGGGAAGTTGGGACCCCAACCACTGGCGTGGAGAACGGAGACCCCAGCGACTGGTGACCTGGCTCAGGAATCCCAGCCCGGTCTGGCCGGTGGGGGGACAATGGGCTGTGAAGAGAGGAGAGGAGGCCCAGGGGACCCTGTTTACCTGGAGAGAAGACAATGGACAGAGGGGGGGCTTGGGGCCGGTGATAGCAGATGCCCAGCTGGGAAGCAGGGGGGCTCGGGGCTGGAGAGAGGGAGCAGGCAGAGCCCCCCTGGATGCAGGGGAGACTGGGGCGTGCTGTGCTGAGGGAGGCCAGGTCTGAGGCCTGGAGAGTTTCCTGTGCTGGGTTCAATGCTCAATAACCCTTCCTGTTTTATGCTAGCTGAGAGTCACTCCAGCCTAGAGAACAGGGGGGCATCATCCCCTTCGGGGGGGTGGAGGCCCTGGGGGTCCAGAGAGAGGGGACTCCCTGAGGGGGCCCACGACAGAGACAGGCATGCTTTAGCTCAGAGAGGTGCGGCTCCAGGAGGTGGAGGGGTGGACCCCCGAGAGAAGGGCTGTCGCACTGAAAGGGGCACCCCCCCACGGGGCCAAGAGTAGGCACGATCTGTGAGTCCGTGACACGCGGGTACTTACAGAGTGGGGTAAGTCACTGCACAGATCCCCCGCCCCGCCCCGGGGCCTGGTTCCCAGCCAGCCTCTGGCCACAGAGACCTGACTCTAGGGAGCAAGAACTCGGCCACGCTCCTGCCGCTGCCCTGATTGGCTGCTCTACCCCCGGAGGCGGGGCAGTGGGGAAGGGCAGCCAATCAGGGCTGGAAAGCTGGTGCAGGTTCCCGCGCCCTGGGGCTGCCGGCGGTGAGGTTGTGGGCGCTGGGAGCTCGGCGTGGGGGCAGCACTCACCGCCGGTCTGGTTGTGCTGCGCCATCCACCGGCGAGTCACCACTCGGGAGATGGCCTCGTAGAGCCTGAACTCCTCGGTCTTCTTCCTTAAATACCTCACGCCAACGGCCTGCACCGCCCACTCCTTCAGGGGTTTCAGCTCTCGGGTGTCGCTGCTGTAGGAGGCGAGCTCCAGACCGTCCAGCTTGGCGAGCATGAAGAACCTGTGAGTCCCGCCCGGCTCGTTCAGCCCGGTGATCAGGATGTCCAAGCTGTGGGGCTCTGGACCAGCGGGAAAGACAAGTTAAGGGCCCTCTTATCCCTTTACCCAGGGGAGGAGGGTTTGCCCCCATGGGTCAGGCTGAGCCCCCATCTCCAATCACACCCCATTCTTAACCCCCCTCTGCTACCCTCAGCGATAGGGCTTGCAGAGAATCAGTGGGAAAGAGGATGCAGCAGCCATGGGGGTCAGAGCAGTGGGGCAGGGCTGTCCCCAAGCCTCACCCATAATGCCAGAAAAACCAGAGGCTTCTGCTAAAATGTTCCGCGGTGACATACTGAGCAATGTCAACGTGTACCATCTCCATCATTAAGGTTCAGGGTTAACCCACCCATTGAGATGAATGGGGCAGCTCAGCCCTCGCAGGGCTGTTGTCTCAGGCTGGCTGTAGCCAGTGAGAAACCCTCCTGTCGGGGGGTGACAGCTGGGAGGTTTTCTTGGCCCACAGTTTCAGGGCCAGGAGTTTTATTATAGTTAGAAATGGGAGCGGAGAATGGGAAGAACCTGAGGGAGCTGCCAGAGAAGGCTGTCACTGCCAGTGCCCCCATGGGCCTGCTCAGTCCAGACGCCCTGGGGAAGGGGGGCATTAGAGGCAGAGGAGCAGAGCCCCCGGGAGAGAGAAACCCCCTGGGCTGAGGGGCAGTTGGGTAACTACGGCACATGGTGGGGGTCGAAGACGCCCTCTGCAGAGTGGCACAAAGCCACCTCCGGAGGGCCAGAGAACACAGCCGGGGCGGCAACAGGGGCTGAAGTGGATGAGGGACAGTTTGGTGGTTGGGGGCCAGGTTGGGACTCCAACGGGTGCCAACGCCCTTAACTCTGCCCCCTCCGTGGATGCCGGGGGCTGCACGCACTACCTGCAGGGGCACTGGCTGATTTTCTCTATGTGCTAAAGGTGTTGGGGGTCCGGGGGGAGCAGGAGTTCCTGTCTGAAGATGGACGGATTAACCCTTGTCCCCACTCTGTGACATGAGCAGCGCTATCCTGCGGGTCACAGCTCGGCCACCTCTTCCCGGGTTGTCAGGAGGCCAGCACACGGCACCTCCCTGGCCCCTGGGCCACCCCCAGCCACATGTCGGGGTCCTTCTCCAAGCCCCTCTGGCGCTAAGGGCTTGTCACCGCCCCCCCACCCTCCAGCGGCCGGCCGCACCCCAACGGGACACGAGTGAGAGGCAGGTTTCAGAGCAGCAGCCGGGTTCGTCTGTATCCGTAAAAAGAACAGGAGGACTTGTGGCACCTTAGAGATGAATAAATTTATTTGAGATAAGCTTTCGTGAGCTACAGCTCACTGCATCGGACACATTCAGTGGAAAATACAGGGGGGAGATTTATAGACACAGAGAACAGGAAACAATGGGTGTTGCCAGACACAGGGTAACCAGAGTGATCAGGTGAGGTGAGCTATTACCACCTGAAGATGGGGGGAGGGGGGGAACCTTTGGTAGTGATAATCAAGGTGTGCCATTTCCAGCACTTTACAAGAACAGCAGGAGGGGGAATAAACCCGGGGAAATAGTTTCACTTTGTGTAATGACCCACCCACTCCCAGTCTCTAGTCAAGCCTAAGTTAATTGTATCCAGTTTGCAAATTAATTCCAACTCAGCAGTCTCTCGCTGGAGTCTGTTTTTGAAGTCTTTTTGTTGAAGAATTGCCACTTTTAGGTCTGTAATCGAGCGACCAGAGAGATTGAAGTGTTCTCCGACTGGTATATAAACCCAGAAGTCACCTGCTACAGGACAGGCCCAACAAAGAAAATAACAGAACGCCACTAGCCGTCACCTTCAGCCTCCAACTCAAACCCCTCCAACGCATTATTAAGGATCTACAACCTATCCTGAAGGACGACCCCTCACTCTCACAGATCTTGGGAGACAGGCCAGTCCTTGCCTACAGACAGCCCCCAACCTGAAGCAAATACTCACCAGCAACCACACACCACACAACAGAACCACTAACCCAGGAACCTATCCTCGCAACAAAGCCCGTTGCCAACTGTGTCCACATATCTATTCAGGGGACACCATCATAGGGCCTAATCACATCAGCCACGCGATCAGAGGCTCGTTCACCTGCACATCTACCAATGTGATCTACGCCATCATGGGCCAGCAATGCCCCTCTGCCATGCACATTGGCCAAACCGGGCAGTCTCTACGTATAAGAATAAATGGACGCAAATCAGACACCAAGAATTATAACATTCATAAACCAGTCGGAGAACACTTCAATCTCTGGTCACTCGATTACAGACCTAGAAGTGGCAATTCTTCAACAAAAAAAACTTCAAAAACAGACTCCAAGGAGAGACTGCTGAATTGGAATTAATTTGCAAACTGGATACAATTAACTTAGGCTTGAATAGAGACTGGGAGTGGATGGGTCATTACACAAAGTAAAACTATTTCCCCGGGTTTATTCCCCCACCCCACCCCCTTCCTCAGACGTTCCTGTCAACTGCTGGAAATGGCCCACCTTGATTATCACCACAAAAGGTTCCCCGCTGGTAATAGCTCAGCTTACCTGATCGCTCTCCTTCCAGTGTGTAGGGTAACCCCCATGGTTTCCTGTTCTCTGGGTATATAAATCTCCCCCCTGTATTTTCCACTGAACGCGTCCCATGCAGTGAGCTGTCGCTCAGGAAAGCGGACGCTCAGGTAAATGGTTCCTCTCTCAGGTGCCACGAGTCCCCCTGTTCTTTCTGGGTTAGGGGCAGCGGCTCCCAGGCCAGTCCCCCACCCCAGAGCTCCCAGGCCTGGGCCCCGATGCCAGGGCCCCGCCCCACCGGCCAGCCTCCACAGCGCCGCGCCCCCCGCACAACCCGCACCCCAGGCCTGCCCCGAGCGGGGTCCCCGCTGCCCGTCACCCCCAGGCCCCTTCGCCCGCCAGCCCCGCCCCGCTGAGCGCCCCGGTGTGCCCCCTTAGCCAGGGGCTGCCGGAGGGTCCCAGCCAGTCCCGTCCCCCCACCCCAGCCACGCACCCGCAGCGGCTCTCGGCGACTCGCCCCGGGCCCCGGACCCCGGGGCCCCTTCCCCCGCCCTGGCCCAGCGTCCCGGCCGCGCCCTGCGGGGAGGGACCCCCCGTCCCGGGCCAGCCGCGCTCTCCCACGGCCGGCCCCAGCGCAGCGGCCCCAGCGCCTGACCCGCCGACGGGACGGGACCGGCCCCGCTGGGCGTTTCTCTCCCGGGTTTCCAGCCGGTCCTCCCGGGTCTGCTCGTCCCCCCCGCCGCCAGCGCCCCCCAGCACAGCCCTAGGGCGAGGACCAGCGCCATGGCACCGCGGCCGGGTCTGCCCACACCGGCAGGGGAGAGCCCGCTAGCCCAGCCGGCGCCCAGCCCGCCCCGGTCACACGTGGGGCCGGCCCCGGCCAACGGGGCCGCCGGGCGGGATCTCTGGGCGGAGCTCCGCGCGGCCGGCGGAACCGCCTGCTGCAGGTGAGCGCCGGGGGGCTCATCCCCCCGCCGCCCATCAGCCAATTCGGGGGGCGCACGGCCTCCCTCCCCCCACGGGCCCCGGCATCCCTGCACCCCTCAGCTCTCATTCTCCTGGACCTGGGGTTTGTGGGTGCCCCATTCCAGCCACACCAGGGTCCCCTGTTTCCTTCCCCTCCTGGGGTTCGGTGTGTGCCCCATTACCCTTATACCAGGGACCCCCATTCTCCCCCACCAGGGATTCTGTGTGCCTCATTCTCCCACCCACCAGGGGGTTCTGTGTGCCCCATTCACCCTGGGCAGGGCCCCCCAGTTCCCTTCCCCACACAGGGAGGTGGGCCAGTGGGTTCGATCCGGGGCAGTGGGGACAGGGCGGGATACCAGGGTAGATGGGCCCGTTGGGATACATTCCCCTACACTGAAGTTCATGCTCCTAGCAGCGCCTCCCCCGCCCCGGGGAGCTTCCTGCCTCGCTGAGGGGCCCAACACCTGCTTGTCTCCTCCTGATCGCAATCAGGCCTCCAACCAATCCGTGGCCTCCACCCCCCTGGCTGCCAAAGCCCCTGGTCTCTGATTGGCTGGACTCCCTGTGTGGGGCAGAGGCTGCTGTTGGAACAGCGGGGCTGAGAAAACCGCCAGGGTTCCCCCCGCGCCCCTGCCCCGCACCTGGCCGCGGGCGCCGAGCAGGGCCCGGTGTCACGGAGCCGCCTGCGAGCGGCCTGCCCCCCAGCACCCCATGCCGCGGGGAGGCAGGTGGCAGCTGTGACCCAGAGGCCCTGGGGACATCGCAGCCCCAAACCTGGCACCGAGCCGCAGGGAGCCTGGCTCCTGGTACCCGCTCAGCCTGGGAGCGCACCAGTCAAAGTCCACAAGTGCCAGGGCATCGCCCAACTCCCGAGACCGGCGGCTGGTGGCACCCGCCATCGACACCCCCGCGGCGCAGCGAGGGGCCCGGTGGGCAGCAGCGGGCGCCCGGGGGCTGAGCGAGCCGTGCACAGAGCAATGGGCAGGGTGAGGCACGAGGGGCCTCGTGCAACGCGTGCGTGGCCCAGCCGGCGAGCCCCTCGTCGCAGGCAGGGCAGGGCCAGAGGCAGCCGACTCCCTCGTCACCTAATGCGCCACCCGCAGGAGGGTTGGGAGCCTGCAGGTGCCGCCGGGGGGCTCCCGCACCGGCCCACGGGGGCCCACGGGGGGGAGGGAGGTGGCGTACTGCGCGGGAAACTACCCACAGCCTCGGCCCGTCAGCGTCTGCCCGTGCCAGGCTCGCGGTCCTAGAGGGGGAGACGGACGGGGGGTGCGTTGGAAGCAGAGGGCGAGTGACCGGGCCCCTCGGTGGTGGGGGGTGGCAGCCGGTGCAGTCAGTCTGGGTGGGGCTGGGAGGGCTCTGGTGTGGGGGTTGCCAACCCTCCAGGATGGTCCTGGAGTTTCCAAGAATTACAAATTAGTCTTTCATTAAAGATTACGTCATGTGATGGCACCTCCAGGAACACGGCCAACCACAACGGGCCACCCCACTGGCTGTGTGGGGGCTGGGCTGGGCTGCCGAGGGCAGAGTGTGTATCGAACGCAGCCTGGTAATAAACCGTTTGATTTACCACCCACTCCCCGTTCCTGCTCGCAGCCTGAACCGGGCCGATGCCCCGAGCTGGGCCGCTCGCTCCTTCCCCGAGGCTCGACCCCTCCATGGGCCTGCCTCTGGCTGGGGCCCTGCTGGGGCCTCCTGGGGGCCGCAGCCGCTGGTGAGTACGGGAGGGAACAGGAGGGGGCGAGGCGGGGCTGAGGCCCGGTACCCAAAGGCAGAGCTGTCCGACCCACCTCCTGCCCCCCGTCTGCTGGGAGCGAGACAAGAGTGGGATCCAGGCAAGGCCGTGGATTGATTGAGGTGTCGCCTTCCTTCCCTCTCCCATGCTCCGGCACTCTCGGCGGTTCTCCAGCCCCAGGCCAGGCTGGGCACCAGCCCAGAGATTGCCTGGGGGGACGTGGGGCTGGGTAAATAACGAGGCCGGCACCGTGGCTCCCAGACAGACCTGGGACCGAAGGGGAGGATTTTACAACCCTGAATGTTTGCAGCCTTTGGCTCAGATGCGGCAGGGGTGGGGGGCTCCGACCTGGCGCCAGGTGACTTTCCCAGCGGGATGAGACTGTCCTTCCCGCGGGCCCCTCCGCCTCTCGGCACCTTCTCGCCCGAGCCCGGCGAGAATTTTGCAGCCAACATGTTTTTTCAGCCAAAAAAGCCGCTTTGGCTACGCAAACATTTGGTGAGTTTGTGTTGATGTAGCCAAATGCTCCCCTCCAAAAACGCAACTCTTGCGGGGGGGGGGGAGGGGGGAGGTTGTTTCAAAATTACTTTTTCTTTTGAAATGTCCCAAAAACATGAAAATCATTTTAAAAAGCTCGGAATCTAAACAACTCGTTCTGTTTGAGACTGAACAAAACCTTTGTGTCCCTTGGAATTAATTCTTCCCTCGCCTGAGTCACTGAAAAATTTCGGTTTTGGTTCAGCCCTCGACACGTCTTTTTTGAAAGCACCGGAGGCCCAGAAACTCCTTTATTCCCACAGCTGCACGGGTGACCCGGCCACGCTGTCTCCTGCCAGACCACCACTTCCCTGGCTCGGTTTCTCTCTCAGTTTGACGGTTGACTTGGGAGTGTGAGAAAGCTGGGTCAGGAACAGTCCCGCAGCTCCGGAGAGCACCCCCAGCTCCAGCCCTGTGACATGGCTGGTGACCTGCTTTCGAAGAGCCGTCACGGGTGACTGGCAGGCGCTGAGAAGCAGGAGGCAGAGAGCACAGCTGCAGTGGATGGACCTGCAGGTGCAAAGCTGGTTTAGAGACGGAGCTGGGGGTTGGGACTGGCTGGACCCACCAGCAGCCCCTAGCTAAGGGGGCGTCCAGCTGAGCCGGGGCAGGCTGCACCCTTGGGCAGAGAGTGGGTGCCCAGCAGGGGCAGGGCTGGCGGGCGACGAGGGCTGGGGTGACGGGCCGCAGGGACCCCGCTCGGGGCAGCCCTGGGGTGCAGGATGTGGTGGAGCGGTCGTGAGGAGGTGTGGAGACTGGCTGGCAGGGGCCAGGGAGTGGGAGCTCTCGGGCAGGGGACTGGCAGAGGGAGAACAGACCTCGGGATGCGATTAAAAGCTGCCCGGACACAGGGCTCTTCCTGGCCTCTGCCAGGGGCCTGGGTCCACCCCTGAGCAGGCAGGACGGATGGGGGTCTGGCCTGGGGCAGAACGGATGGGCAATGTGGCTCGCTCCAGGGACTGAAGGAGGGGGAAGTAAGGCAGGCCCCACCTGTCACACTGCGGCTGGCTCCGGGAGGGCATGGGGGGTAGGGAGGGGGGCTGCGACAAGCCCTCGTGCCAGAGACTCTTGGAGAAGGACCCTGACATGTGGTTGGGGGTGGTCCTGGGGCCAGGGAGGTGCCGTGTGCTGGCCTTCTACGCCCCGGGAAGAGGTGGCCGAGCTGTGACCCGCAGGATAGCGCTGCAATCTCCATGACATCAGCGCAATGGTTAATCCTGCTCCTTACCGCAGGAACCTTTGCCCCTGTTCTCCCCACCGAGGCCTTGTGCCCACGCAGGGATCTCTTCGGCCGCGTCTGCCCTGGTGGCGGCCAGTCGGTCCTGTGGGCCGCCGGGAAAGGCAGGCTGTGTCCGCACCGCGGGGTGGGAGGCTCTGGCGGGGGGAGGCAGCGGGACGCAGGTCTGCCACACACAGCAGTGGAGACGTGGGAGGTCGCGCTCAGGCCTGTAGAGAGCCGGGTCGGGTCTGGCCTGTCCGCACTCGCCTACGCTGGGCCTCGCCGCCTGCGCGGCTGGCGTCCCCGTGGTAGCAGAGCGGGCAGGGGCCATACGAGACACACTGCCCACCTGTGGCTGCAGCCTTTAAAATAGCCGGTGCCCCTGCAGTTAGCACCTGTAGCCTCCGGCATCCTCAGAGAGGGCAGAGTTAAGGGCGTTGGCACCCGTTGGGGTCCCAGCCTGGCCCCCTAACCACTAAACTGTCCCTCATCCACTTCAGCCCCTGTTGCCGCCCTGGCTGTGTTCTCTGGCCCTCCGGAGGCGGCTTTGTGCCACTCTGCAGAGGGCGTCTTTGACCCCCACCACGTGCCGTAGTGCACCAGTGGTCACCCAACTCCCCCTCAGCCCAGGGGGTTTCTCTCTCCCGGGGGCTCTGCTCCTCTGCCTCTAATGCCCCCCTTCCCCAGGGGGTCTGGACTGAGCAGGCCCATGGGACACTGGCAGTGACAGCCCTTCTCTGGCAGCTCCCCCAGGTTCAATCTCAGCTCTCATTTCAAAATACAGTAAAACTCCTGGCTCTTCCAATGGCTAAAAAACCCTCCCAGCTGTGACCTTAATGGGGTGGGGGAGGGTTTCTCACTGGCTACAGCCAGCCTGAGCCAATAGTCCTGCAAGGACTGAGCTGCCCCATTCATCTCAATGGGTATGTTAACTCTGAACCCTAATGATGGTGATGGAACACACTGACATTTCTCAGTATGTCACCGCTGAACATTTTAGCAGAAGCCTCTGGTTTTTCTGGCATTGTGGGTGAGGTTTGGGGACAGCCCTGCCCCACTGCTCTGACCCCCATGGCTGCTGCATCCCCTTTTCCACTGACTCTGCAAGCCCTATCACTAGGGGTAGCAGAGGGGGGTTAAGAATAGGGGTGTGATTGGAGATGGGGGCTCAGCCTGACCCATGGGAGCAAACTCCTCCTCCCCTGGATAAAGGGTTAAGAGGGCCCTTAACTTGTCTTTCCCGCTGGTCCAGAGCCCCACACCTTGGACATCTTGTTCACTGCACTGAACGAGCCGGACGTGACTTACAGGTTCTTCATGCTTAGCAAAGTGGAGAATCTCGAATTCACCTCCTACGGCAGCGACACACGAGAGACGAAACCCAAGAGCGAGTGGGTAGAACAGGCTCTTGGCACAAGATATTTAAGGAAGAAGTCCCAGGGACATGGGGGATTCTCTGTGGAGGCTGGATACTCCGTTCTGGAGTTAGATCAGGAGTGATGGGCTCCCTGCGGCAGTGCCGGGGTGCACCCGATGCCCTGTGTGAGCTGGGCCCAGTCACTCTGTATCTCTGGCCTCAGTTTCCCCATCTGTGACCCAGGGACAATGGCCCAGCCCTGTTGCATGGGATGATGGGGATACATGCATAGGGATGGGGAGGGGCCGGAGCTGTAGATGTACCAACAATTAGACAATATCCTGCACCGTTTTTCCTCCCTGTCTCTCCCTCGTGGATTCACACCCTGCAGCTGCATGTGAACTGTGCGCTGGACGGGGACACCCTCGTGCGAGGGCACTTTCGCATTGCTTTCGACGGGCAGGATTTCCTCGTCCTGGAGAGAAACCAATCCGTGTGGGCCCCGCTGGCACCTGGAGCCCTCAACGAGACGCTCTACCGGGAGGCCGGTCACACCTGGACCCTGCTTGCAAAGCAGTCCCTGAAGGGGCGGGCGTGGCCACCCTGAGGAGCCTGCTGCGGGGCTGGACGGAGGCCCCGGGACGGCAGGGTGAGTCCGAGCAGCCTTCCGCTTCCCACCCCGGGCCCTGCCCTTCCCCGGTAGCAGAGCCCAGCAAAGCCAGGCCGCGCCTTGCGACGAAGGGCTGATGGGTCGAGCTCGACCAACAGCTTTTAACACCCCACAAACCCTTGCTTCCTTCGCCGGATGGTGCACCCCGGGGTGACCCTCTCCCAGCTCAGCCTGTGGAACTCACTGCCACGGTCACAGGCCGGGAACTGACGGAGAGTCACAAAGACGCTGGACTCTTGTGAGCCACAAAAATACCCAGACTAGTTATTCCTGGCTGTTGCCGGCTTGTGTTCTCCCTGTGTCAGGACACAAGGACAAGGGGACGCTCAGGCTTGTCTACACTACCAAGCTGTCAACAAAACCTTTATCTTTCACGGGTGCTTAAAAAAGCCGCCCCCCGCCCCAAAAGACAGAAGTTTTGCCTTGGCAAGTGGGAGTGTGAACGCTGCTTTTTCGGCAGGAGCACTCTCCTGTCCCCAAAGCAAATGCCGCTCGCGGGACTGGAAGTATTCTGTCGGCCAAAGTGCCAACAAAGCGCGTTTACACACTCCGACGTTCAGTCGACACACCCTTGTCGCTAAAAGCTGCGTGGTGTAGACCAGCCCTCCGTGGAACTGAACGGGGGCAAGTTCCCACCTACTCACACCCAATAAAAGGATGCACATGGGATTGGCCTGTGGAACTCTCTGCCACAGGATGTTGCAGAGGCCAAGAACGGAGCATGATACAGCAAGGGAAACTTCTGTGACTCGCCACAATATCCAGAGTAAAGAACAGGAGGACTCGTGGCACCTTAGAGACTAACCAATTTATTTGAGCATGAGCTTTCGTGAGCCACAGCTCACTTCATCGGATGCATACTGTGGACAATACAGGGGGGAGATTTATATACACAGAGAACAGGAAACAAGGGGTGTTGCCGTACACCCCGTAACGAGAGAGATCAGGTCAGGTGAGCTATTACTAGTGGGGGGGGGGGACCTTTTGTAGCGAAAATCAAGTGGGCCATTTCCAGCAGCTGACAAGAACGCAGCCCAAAGGGCTTGTCCACACGGGCGCTTCACAGCGCTGCAACTTTCTCGCTTGGGGGGGACACCCCCCCCCGAGCGCAGCACGGTCCAGCACTGGGACTCGCTCCACGAGCCACGCTAACGAGTCACCAGCGAAGACGGGTCCTCAGGCAAGGCTACAGCACCGGAGGCGGTGGCTGGACCTGAGGAGTCCTCGGGAGGCATCTTGGCAGCCCGCCCCGCCCCGGGACCCAGCGGGAGGCGCTGCCGGGGGGGCTTCAGGCCAGGAGACGTCTGGAGCGGACCTCACTCACCTGAGCAGCGGCTGGGGCTACCGTGAGTGTCTGACCCTGTGATCCCCCCACCCCACAGTCACCGCTCCTGCCCCATGCTGGGGCTACAGTGAGTGTCTGACCCTGTGATCCCCCCACCCCACAGTCACCACTCCTGCCCCATGCTGGGGCTACGGTGAGTGTCTGACCCTGTGATCCCCCCACCCGGGAGTCACCGCTCCTGCCCCATGCTGGGGCTACAGTGAGTGTCTGACCCTGTGATCCCCCCACCCCGCAGTCACCGCTCCTGCCCCATGCTGGGGCTACAGTGAGTGTCTGACCCTGTGATCCCCCCGCCCCACAGTCACTGCTCCTGCCCCATGCTGGGGCTACAGTGAGTGTCTGACCCTGTGATCCCCCCCACCCCGCAGTCACTGCTCCTGCCCCATGCTGGGGCTACAGTGAGTGTCTGACCCTGTGATCCCCCCACCCCACAGTCACCGCTCCTGCCCCATGCTGGGGCTACGGTGAGTGTCTGACCCTGTGATCCCCCCACCCGGGAGTCACCGCTCCTGCCCCATGCTGGGGCTACAGTGAGTGTCTGACCCTGTGATCCCCCCACCCCACAGTCACTGCTCCTGCCCCATGGGGGCTACGGTGAGTGTCTGACCCTGTGATCCCCCCACCCCGCAGTCACCGCTCCTGCCCCATGCTGGGGCTACAGTGAGTGTCTGACCCTGTGATCCCCCCCCACCCCACAGTCACCGCTCCTGCCCCATGCTGGGGCTATGGTGAGTGTCTGACCCTGTGATCCCCCCCACCCCGCAGTCACCGCTCCTGCCCCATGCTGGGGCTACAGTGAGGTCTGACCCTGTGATCCCCCCCACCCCACAGTCACCGCTCCTGCCCCATGCTGGGGCTACAGTGAGTGTCTGACCCTGTGATCCCCCCACCCCACAGTCACCGCTCCTGCCCCATGCTGGGGCTACAGTGAGGTCTGACCCTGTGATCCCCCCACCCCGCAGAAACCGCTCCTGCCCCATGCTGGGGCTACGGTGAGTGTCTGACCCTGTGATCCCCCCACCCCGCAGTCACCGCTCCTGCCCCATGCTGGGGCTACGGTGAGTGTCTGACCCTGTGATCCCCCCACCCCACAGTCACCGCTCCTGCCCCATGCTGGGGCTACAGTGAGTGTCTGACCCTGTGATCCCCCCGCCCCCCAGTCACCGCTCCTGCCCCATGCTGGGGCTATGGTGAGTGTCTGACCCTGTGATCCCCCCCACCCCGCAGTCACCGCTCCTGCCCCATGCTGGGGCTACAGTGAGTGTCTGACCCTGTGATCCCCCCACCCCGCAGTCACCGCTCCTGCCCCATGCTGGGGCTACGGTGAGTGTCTGACCCTGTGATCCCCCCACCCCGCAGTCACCGCTCCTGCCCCATGCTGGGGCTACAGTGAGTGTCTGACCCTGTGATCCCCCCACCCCACAGTCACCGCTCCTGCCCCATGCTGGGGCTACGGTGAGTGTCTGACCCTGTGATCCCCCCACCCCGCAGTCACCGCTCCTGCCCCATGCTGGGGCTACGGTGAGTGTCTGACCCTGTGATCCCCCCACCCCGCAGTCACCGCTCCTGCCCCATGCTGGGGCTACAGTGAGTGTCTGACCCTGTGATCCCCCCCACCCCACAGTCACCGCTCCTGCCCCATGCTGGGGCTACAGTGAGTGTCTGACCCTGTGATCCCCCCACCCCGCAGTCACCGCTCCTGCCCCATGCTGGGGCTACAGTGAGGTCTGACCCTGTGATCCCCCCCACCCCACAGTCACCGCTCCTGCCCCATGCTGGGGCTACGGTGAGTGTCTGACCCTGTGATCCCCCCCACCCCGCAGTCACCGCTCCTGCCCCATGCTGGGGCTACGGTGAGTGTCTGACCCTGTGATCCCCCCACCCCGCAGTCACCGCTCCTGCCCCATGCTGGGGCTACAGTGAGTGTCTGACCCTGTGATCCCCCCACCCCGCAGTCACCGCTCCTGCCCCATGCTGGGGCTACGGTGAGTGTCTGACCCTGTGATCCCCCCACCCCGCAGTCACCGCTCCTGCCCCATGCTGGGGCTACAGTGAGTGTCTGACCCTGTGATCCCCCCACCCCACAGTCACCGCTCCTGCCCCATGCTGGGGCTACGGTGAGTGTCTGACCCTGTGATCCCCCCACCCCGCAGTCACCGCTCCTGCCCCATGCTGGGGCTACGGTGAGTGTCTGACCCTGTGATCCCCCCACCCCGCAGTCACCGCTCCTGCCCCATGCTGGGGCTACAGTGAGTGTCTGACCCTGTGATCCCCCCCACCCCACAGTCACCGCTCCTGCCCCATGCTGGGGCTACGGTGAGTGTCTGACCCTGTGATCCCCCCACCCCGCAGTCACCGCTCCTGCCCCATGCTGGGGCTACGGTGAGTGTCTGACCCTGTGATCCCCCCACCCCACAGTCACTGCTCCTGCCCCATGCTGGGGCTACAGTGAGTGTCTAACCCTGTGATCCCCCCACCCCACAGTCACCGCTCCTGCCCCATGCTGGGGCTACAGTGAGTGTCTGACCCTGTGATCCCCCCCACCCCACAGTCACCGCTCCTGCCCCATGCTGGGGCTACGGTGAGTGTCTGACCCTGTGATCCCCCCACCCCGGAGTCACCGCTCCTGCCCCATGCTGGGGCTACGGTGAGTGTCTGACCCTGTGATCCCCCCCCACCCCGCAGTCACCGCTCCTGCCCCATGCTGGGGCTACGGTGAGTGTCTGACCCTGTGATCCCCCCACCCCGCAGTCACCGCTCCTGCCCCATGCTGGGGCTACAGTGAGTGTCTGACCCTGTGATCCCCCCACCCCGCAGTCACCGCTCCTGCCCCATGCTGGGGCTACGGTGAGTGTCTGACCCTGTGATCCCCCCGCCCCGCAGTCACCGCTCCTGCCCCATGCTGGGGCTACAGTGAGTGTCTGACCCTGTGATCCCCCCACCCCGCAGTCACCGCTCCTGCCCCATGCTGGGGCTACCGAGAGTGTCTGACCCTGTGATCCCCCCACCCCGCAGTCACCGCTCCTGCCCCATGCTGGGGCTACGGTGAGTGTCTGACCCTGTGATCCCCCCACCCCACAGTCACTGCTCCTGCCCCATGCTGGGGCTACAGTGAGTGTCTCACCCTGTGATCCCCCCACCCCACAGTCACCGCTCTGCCCCATGCTGGGGCTACGGTGAGTGTCTGACCCTGTGATCCCCCCACCCCACAGTCACCGCTCCTGCCCCATGCTGGGGCTACGGTGAGTGTCTGACCCTGTGATCCCCCCACCCTGCAGTCACCGCTCCTGCCCCATGCTGGGGCTACGGTGAGTGTCTGACCCTGTGATCCCCCCACCCTGCAGTCACCGCTCCTGCCCCATGCTGGGGCTACGGTGAGTGTCTGACCCTGTGATCCCCCCCACCCCGCAGTCACCGCTCCTGCCCCATGCTGGGGCTACGGTGAGTGTCTGACCCTGTGATCCCCCCACCCCGCAGTCACCGCTCCTGCCCCATGCTGGGGCTACAGTGAGTGTCTGACCCTGTGATCCCCCCACCCCGCAGTCACCGCTCCTGCCCCATGCTGGGGCTACAGTGAGTGTCTGACCCTGTGATCCCCCCACCCCACAGTCACCGCTCCTGCCCCATGCTGGGGCTACGGTGAGTGTCTGACCCTGTGATCCCCCCACCCCGCAGTCACCGCTCCTGCCCCATGCTGGGGCTACAGTGAGTGTCTGACCCTGTGATCCCCCCACCCCACAGTCACCGCTCCTGCCCCATGCTGGGGCTACAGTGAGTGTCTGACCCTGTGATCCCCCCACCCCGCAGTCACCGCTCCTGCCCCATGCTGGGGCTACAGCGAGGTCTGACCCTGTGATCCCCCCACCCCACAGTCACCGCTCCTGCCCCATGCTGGGGCTACAGCGAGGTCTGACCCTGTGATCCCCCCACCCCACAGTCACCGCTCCTGCCCCATGCTGGGGCTACGGTGAGTGTATGACCCTGTGATCCCCCCACCCCACAGTCACCGCTCCTGCCCCATGCTGGGGCTACAGTGAGGTCTGACCCTGTGATCCCCCCACCCCGCAGAAACCGCTCCTGCCCCATGCTGGGGCTACGGTGAGTGTCTGACCCTGTGATCCCCCCACCCCGCAGTCACCGCTCCTGCCCCATGCTGGGGCTACGGTGAGTGTCTGACCCTGTGATCCCCCCACCCCGCAGTCACCGCTCCTGCCCCATCCTGGGGCTACGGTGAGTGTCTGACCCTGTGATCCCCCCACCCCGCAGTCACCGCTCCTGCCCCATGCTGGGGCTACAGTGAGTGTCTGACCCTGTGATCCCCCCACCCCACAGTCACCGCTCCTGCCCCATGCTGGGGCTACGGTGAGTGTCTGACCCTGTGATCCCCCCACCCCCACAGTCACCGCTCCTGCCCCATGCTGGGGCTACGGTGAGTGTCTGACCCTGTGATCCCCCCACCCCGCAGTCACCGCTCCTGCCCCCTCCTGGGGCTACGGTGAGTGTCTGACCCTGTGATCCCCCCACCCCGCAGTCACCGCTCCTGCCCCATGCTGGGGCTACAGTGAGTGTCTGACCCTGTGATCCCCCCACCCCACAGTCACCGCTCCTGCCCCATGCTGGGGCTACGGTGAGTGTCTGACCCTGTGATCCCCCCCCACCCCACAGTCACCGCTCCTGCCCCATGCTGGGGCTACGGTGAGTGTCTGACCCTGTGATCCCCCCACCCCGCAGTCACCGCTCCTGCCCCATGCTGGGGCTACAGTGAGTGTCTGACCCTGTGATCCCCCCACCCCGCAGTCACCGCTCCTGCCCCATGCTGGGGCTACAGTGAGTGTCTGACCCTGTGATCCCCCCACCCCGCAGTCACCGCTCCTGCCCCATGCTGGGGCTACAGCGAGGTCTGACCCTGTGATCCCCCCACCCCACAGTCACCGCTCCTGCCCCATGCTGGGGCTACGGTGAGTGTCTGACCCTGTGATCCCCCCACCCCACAGTCACCGCTCCTGCCCCATGCTGGGGCTACGGTGAGTGTCTGACCCTGTGATCCCCCCACCCCACAGTCACCGCTCCTGCCCCATGCTGGGGCTACAGTGAGGTCTGACCCTGTGATCCCCCCACCCCGCAGAAACCGCTCCTGCCCCATGCTGGGGCTACGGTGAGTGTCTGACCCTGTGATCCCCCCACCCCGCAGTCACCGCTCCTGCCCCATGCTGGGGCTACGGTGAGTGTCTGACCCTGTGATCCCCCCACCCCGCAGTCACCGCTCCTGCCCCCTCCTGGGGCTACGGTGAGTGTCTGACCCTGTGATCCCCCCACCCCGCAGTCACCGCTCCTGCCCCATGCTGGGGCTACGGTGAGTGTCTGACCCTGTGATCCCCCCGCCCCCCAGTCACCGCTCCTGCCCCATGCTGGGGCTACAGTGAGTGTCTGACCCTGTGATCCCCTCCACCCCGCAGTCACCGCTCCTGCCCCATGCTGGGGCTACGGTGAGTGTCTGACCCTGTGATCCCCCCACCCCGCAGTCACTGCTCCTGCCCCATGCTGGGGCTATGGTGAGTGTCTGACCCTGTGATCCCCCCCACCCCGCAGTCACCGCTCCTGCCCCATGCTGGGGCTACAGTGAGTGTCTGACCCTGTGATCCCCCCACCCCGCAGTCACCGCTCCTGCCCCATGCTGGGGCTACCGAGAGTGTCTGACCCTGTGATCCCCCCACCCCGCAGTCACCGCTCCTGCCCCATGCTGGGGCTACGGTGAGTGTCTGACCCTGTGATCCCCCCACCCCACAGTCACCGCTCCTGCCCCATGCTGGGGCTACAGTGAGTGTCTGACCCTGTGATCCCCCCACCCCACAGTCACCGCTCCTGCCCCATGCTGGGGCTACAGTGAGTGTCTGACCCTGTGATCCCCCCACCCCACAGTCACCGCTCCTGCCCCATGCTGGGGCTACAGTGAGTGTCTGACCCTGTGATCCCCCCACCCCGCAGTCACCGCTCCTGCCCCATGCTGGGGCTACAGTGAGTGTCTGACCCTGTGATCCCCCCACCCCGCAGTCACCGCTCCTGCCCCATGCTGGGGCTACAGCGAGGTCTGACCCTGTGATCCCCCCACCCCACAGTCACCGCTCCTGCCCCATGCTGGGGCTACAGCGAGGTCTGACCCTGTGATCCCCCCACCCCACAGTCACCGCTCCTGCCCCATGCTGGGGCTACAGCGAGGTCTGACCCTGTGATCCCCCCACCCCACAGTCACCGCTCCTGCCCCATGCTGGGGCTACGGTGAGTGTCTGACCCTGTGATCCCCCCCACCCCACAGTCACCGCTCCTGCCCCATGCTGGGGCTACGGTGAGGTCTGACCCTGTGATCCCCCCACCCCGCAGTCACCGCTCCTGCCCCATGCTGGGGCTACGGTGAGTGTCTGACCCTGTGATCCCCCCCACCCCACAGTCACCGCTCCTGCCCCATGCTGGGGCTACAGTGAGGTCTGACCCTGTGATCCCCCCCACCCCACAGTCACCGCTCCTGCCCCATGCTGGGGCTACGGTGAGGTCTGACCCTGTGATCCCCCCCACCCCACAGTCACCGCTCCTGCCCCATGCTGGGGCTACGGTGAGGTCTGACCCTGTGATCCCCCCCACCCCACAGTCACCGCTCCTGCCCCATGCTGGGGCTACGGTGAGTGTCTGACCCTGTGATCCCCCCACCCCGCAGTCACTGCTCCTGCCCCATGCTGGGGCTACGGTGAGTGTCTGACCCTGTGATCCCCCCACCCCGCAGTCACCGCTCCTGCCCCATGCTGGGGCTACAGTGAGTGTCTGACCCTGTGATCCCCCCCCACCCCGCAGTCACTGCTCCTGCCCCATGCTGGGGCTACGGTGAGTGTCTGACCCTGTGATCCCCCCGCCCCGCAGTCACCGCTCCTGCCCCATGCTGGGGCTACAGCGAGGTCTGACCCTGTGATCCCCCCCACCCCGCAGTCACCGCTCCTGCCCCATGCTGGGGCTACAGCGAGGTCTGACCCTGTGATCCCCCCACCCCACAGTCACCGCTCCTGCCCCGTGCTGGGGCTACAGCGAGGTCTGACCCTGTGATCCCCCCACCCCGCAGTCACCGCTCCTGCCCCATGCTGGGGCTACGGTGAGTGTCTGACCCTGTGATCCCCCCACCCCGCAGTCACCGCTCCTGCCCCATGCTGGGGCTACGGTGAGTGTCTGACCCTGTGATCCCCCCCACCCCGCAGTCACCGCTCCTGCCCCATGCTGGGGCTACGGTGAGTGTCTGACCCTGTGATCCCCCCGCCCCCCAGTCACCGCTCCTGCCCCATGCTGGGGCTACGGTGAGTGTCTGACCCTGTGATCCCCCCGCCCCGCAGTCACCGCTCCTGCCCCATGCTGGGGCTACGGTGAGGTCTGACCCTGTGATCCCCCCACCCCACAGTCACCGCTCCTGCCCCATGCTAGGGCTACAGTGAGTGTCTGACCCTGTGATCCCCCCACCCCGCAGTCACCGCTCCTGCCCCATGCTGGGGCTACGGTGAGTGTCTGACCCTCTGATCCCCCCACCCCGCAGTCACCGCTCCTGCCCCATGCTGGGGCTACAGTGAGTGTCTGACCCTGTGATCCCCCCACCCCGCAGTCACCGCTCCTGCCCCATGCTGGGGCTACGGTGAGTGTCTGACCCTGTGATCCCCCCACCCCGCAGTCACCGCTCCTGCCCCATGCTGGGGCTACAGTGAGGTCTGACCCTGTGATCCCCCCCACCCCGCAGTCACCGCTCCTGCCCCATGCTGGGGCTACGGTGAGTGTCTGACCCTGTGATCCCCCCACCCCGCAGTCACCGCTCCTGCCCCATGCTGGGGCTACGGTGAGTGTCTGACCCTGTGATCCCCCCCACCCCACAGTCACCGCTCCTGCCCCATGCTGGGGCTACAGTGAGTGTCTGACCCTGTGATCCCCCCACCCGGGAGTCACCGCTCCTGCCCCATGCTGGGGCTACAGTGAGTGTCTGACCCTGTGATCCCCCCACCCCACAGTCACCGCTCCTGCCCCATGCTGGGGCTACGGTGAGTGTCTGACCCTGTGATCCCCCCCACCCCGCAGTCACCGCTCCTGCCCCATGGGGGCTACGGTGAGTGTCTGACCCTGTGATCCCCCCACCCCGCAGTCACCGCTCCTGCCCCATGCTGGGGCTACGGTGAGTGTCTGACCCTGTGATCCCCCCACCCCGCAGTCACCGCTCCTGCCCCATGCTGGGGCTACAGTGAGTGTCTGACCCTGTGATCCCCCCCACCCCACAGTCACCGCTCCTGCCCCATGCTGGGGCTACAGTGAGTGTCTGACCCTGTGATCCCCCCACCCCGCAGTCACCGCTCCTGCCCCATGCTGGGGCTATGGTGAGTGTCTGACCCTGTGATCCCCCCACCCCGCAGTCACCGCTCCTGCCCCATGCTGGGGCTACGGTGAGTGTCTGACCCTGTGATCCCCCCCACCCCACAGTCACCGCTCCTGCCCCATGCTGGGGCTACAGTGAGTGTCTGACCCTGTGATCCCCCCACCCCGCAGTCACCGCTCCTGCCCC
Organism: Eretmochelys imbricata; assembly: GCF_965152235.1. Classification (NCBI taxonomy): domain Eukaryota; kingdom Metazoa; phylum Chordata; order Testudines; family Cheloniidae; genus Eretmochelys; species Eretmochelys imbricata. Next base: position 55,855,998 of record NC_135585.1, read on the forward strand.
ATGCTGGGGCTACAGTGAGTGTCTGACCCTGTGATCCCCCCCACCCCACAGTCACCGCTCCTGCCCCATGCTGGGGCTACAGTGAGTGTCTGACCCTGTGATCCCCCCCACCCCACAGTCACCGCTCCTGCCCCATGCTGGGGCTACGGTGAGTGTCTGACCCTGTGATCCCCCCACCCCGCAGTCACCGCTCCTGCCCCATGCTGGGGCTACGGTGAGTGTCTGACCCTGTGATCCCCCCCACCCCGCAGTCACCGCTCCTGCCCCATGCTGGGGCTACAGTGAGTGTCTGACCCTGTGATCCCCCCACCCCGCAGTCACCGCTCCTGCCCCATGCTGGGGCTACGGTGAGTGTCTGACCCTGTGATCCCCCCACCCCGCAGTCACCGCTCCTGCCCCATGCTGGGGCTACGGTGAGTGTCTGACCCTGTGATCCCCCCACCCCACAGTCACCGCTCCTGCCCCATGCTGGGGCTACGGTGAGTGTCTGACCCTGTGATCCCCCCACCCCACAGTCACCGCTCCTGCCCCCTCCTGGGGCTACGGTGAGTGTCTGACCCTGTGATCCCCCCACCCCGCAGTCACCGCTCCTGCCCCATGCTGGGGCTACAGTGAGTGTCTGACCCTGTGATCCTCCCCCACCCCACAGTCACCGCTCCTGCCCCATGCTGGGGCTACGGTGAGTGTCTGACCCTGTGATCCCCCCACCCCACAGTCACCGCTCCTGCCCCATGCTGGGGCTACGGTGAGTGTCTGACCCTGTGATCCCCCCACCCCGCAGTCACCGCTCCTGCCCCATGCTGGGGCTACAGTGAGTGTCTGACCCTGTGATCCCCCCACCCCGCAGTCACCGCTCCTGCCCCATGCTGGGGCTACGGTGAGTGTCTGACCCTGTGATCCCCCCACCCCGCAGTCACCGCTCCTGCCCCATGCTGGGGCTACGGTGAGGTGTGACCCTGTGATCCCCCCACCCCACAGTCACCGCTCCTGCCCCATGCTGGGGCTACGGTGAGTGTCTGACCCTGTGATCCCCCCCACCCCGCAGTCGCCGCTCCTGCCCCATGCTGGGGCTACAGTGAGTGTCTGACCCTGTGATCCCCCCACCCCACAGTCACCGCTCCTGCCCCATGCTGGGGCTACAGTGAGTGTCTGACCCTGTGATCCCCCCCACCCCGCAGTCACCGCTCCTGCCCCATGCTGGGGCTACGGTGAGTGTCTGACCCTGTGATCCCCCCACCCCGCAGTCACCGCTCCTGCCCCATGCTGGGGCTACGGTGAGTGTCTGACCCTGTGATCCCCCCACCCCGCAGTCACCGCTCCTGCCCCATGCTGGGGCTACAGTGAGGTCTGACCCTGTGATCCCCCCACCCCGCAGTCACCGCTCCTGCCCCATGCTGGGGCTACAGTGAGTGTCTGACCCTGTGATCCCCCCCAACCCCGCAGTCACCGCTCCTGCCCCATGCTGGGGCTACAGTGAGTGTCTGACCCTGTGATCCCCCCCACCCAGCAGTCACCGCTCCTGCCCCATGGGGGCTACGGTGAGTGTCTGACCCTGTGATCCCCCCACCCCGCAGTCACCGCTCTGCCCCATGCTGGGGCTACAGTGAGTGTCTGACCCTGTGATCCCCCCACCCCGCAGTCACCGCTCCTGCCCCATGCTGGGGCTACGGTGAGTGTCTGACCCTGTGATCCCCCCCACCCCACAGTCACCGCTCCTGCCCCATGCTGGGGCTACAGTGAGTGTCTGACCCTGTGATCCCCCCACCCGGCAGTCACCGCTCCTGCCCCATGCTGGGGCTACAGTGAGTGTCTGACCCTGTGATCCCCCCCACCCCACAGTCACCGCTCCTGCCCCATGCTGGGGCTACAGTGAGTGTCTGACCCTGTGATCCCCCCCACCCCACAGTCACCGCTCCTGCCCCATGCTGGGGCTACAGTGAGTGTCTGACCCTGTGATCCCCCCACCCCGCAGTCACCGCTCCTGCCCCATGCTGGGGCTACAGTGAGTGTCTGACCCTGTGATCCCCCCCAACCCCGCAGTCACCGCTCCTGCCCCATGCTGGGGCTACAGTGAGTGTCTGACCCTGTGATCCCCCCACCCCACAGTCACCGCTCCTGCCCCATGCTGGGGCTACGGTGAGTGTCTGACCCTGTGATCCCCCCACCCCACAGTCACCGCTCCTGCCCCATGCTGGGGCTACGGTGAGTGTCTGACCCTGTGATCCCCCCACCCCGCAGTCACCGCTCCTGCCCCATGCTGGGGCTACGGTGAGTGTCTGACCCTGTGATCCCCCCCACCCCGCAGTCACCGCTCCTGCCCCATGCTGGGGCTACAGTGAGTGTCTGACCCTGTGATCCCCCCCACCCCGCAGTCACCGCTCCTGCCCCCTCCTGGGGCTACGGTGAGTGTCTGACCCTGTGATCCCCCCACCCCGCAGTCACCGCTCCTGCCCCATGCTGGGGCTACGGTGAGGTCTGACCCTGTGATCCCCCCACCCCACAGTCACCGCTCCTGCCCCATGCTGGGGCTACAGTGAGTGTCTGACCCTGTGATCCCCCCACCCCACAGTCACCGCTCCTGCCCCATGCTGGGGCTACGGTGAGGTCTGACCCTGTGATCCCCCCACCCCACAGTCACCGCTCCTGCCCCATGCTGGGGCTACGGTGAGTGTCTGACCCTGTGATCCCCCCACCCCGCAGTCACCGCTCCTGCCCCATGCTGGGGCTACGGTGAGTGTCTGACCCTGTGATCCCCCCGCCCCACAGTCACCACTCCTGCCCCATGCTGGGGCTACGGTGAGTGTCTGACCCTGTGATCCCCCCACCCCACAGTCACCGCTCCTGCCCCATGCTGGGGCTACAGTGAGTGTCTGACCCTGTGATCCTCCCCCACCCCACAGTCACCGCTCCTGCCCCATGCTGGGGCTACGGTGAGTGTCTGACCCTGTGATCCCCCCACCCCGCAGTCACCGCTCCTGCCCCATGCTGGGGCTACAGTGAGTGTCTGACCCTGTGATCCCCCCACCCCGCAGTCACCGCTCCTGCCCCATGCTGGGGCTACGGTGAGTGTCTGACCCTGTGATCCCCCCACCCCGCAGTCACCGCTCCTGCCCCATGCTGGGGCTACGGTGAGGTGTGACCCTGTGATCCCCCACCCCGCAGTCGCCGCTCCTGCCCCATGCTGGGGCTACAGTGAGTGTCTGACCCTGTGATCCCCCCACCCCACAGTCACCGCTCCTGCCCCATGCTGGGGCTACAGTGAGTGTCTGACCCTGTGATCCCCCCCACCCCGCAGTCACCGCTCCTGCCCCATGCTGGGGCTACGGTGAGTGTCTGACCCTGTGATCCCCCCACCCCGCAGTCACCGCTCCTGCCCCATGCTGGGGCTACGGTGAGTGTCTGACCCTGTGATCCCCCCACCCCGCAGTCACCGCTCCTGCCCCATGCTGGGGCTACAGTGAGGTCTGACCCTGTGATCCCCCCACCCCGCAGTCACCGCTCCTGCCCCATGCTGGGGCTACAGTGAGTGTCTGACCCTGTGATCCCCCCCAACCCCGCAGTCACCGCTCCTGCCCCATGCTGGGGCTACAGTGAGTGTCTGACCCTGTGATCCCCCCCACCCCGCAGTCACCGCTCCTGCCCCATGGGGGCTACGGTGAGTGTCTGACCCTGTGATCCCCCCACCACGCAGTCACTGCTCCTGCCCCATGCTGGGGCTACGGTGAGTGTCTGACCCTGTGATCCCCCCACCCCGCAGTCACCGCTCCTGCCCCATGCTGGGGCTACAGTGAGTGTCTGACCCTGTGATCCCCCCACCCCGCAGTCACCGCTCCTGCCCCATGCTGGGGCTACAGCGAGGTCTGACCCTGTGATCCCCCCACCCCACAGTCACCGCTCCTGCCCCATGCTGGGGCTACAGTGAGTGTCTGACCCTGTGATCCCCCCACCCCGCAGTCACCGCTCCTGCCCCATGCTGGGGCTACAGTGAGTGTCTGACCCTGTGATCCCCCCCACCCCGCAGTCACCGCTCCTGCCCCATGCTGGGGCTACACTGAGTGTCTGACCCTGTGATCCCCCCACCCCACAGTCACCGCTCCTGCCCCATGCTGGGGCTACAGTGAGTGTCTGACCCTGTGATCCCCCCACCCCGCAGTCACCGCTCCTGCCCCATGCTGGGGCTACAGTGAGTGTCTGACCCTGTGATCCCCCCCACCCCGCAGTCACCGCTCCTGCCCCATGCTGGGGCTACAGTGAGTGTCTGACCCTGTGATCCCCCCACCCCACAGTCACCGCTCCTGCCCCATGCTGGGGCTACGGTGAGGTCTGACCCTGTGATCCCCCCCACCCCGCAGTCACCGCTCCTGCCCCATGCTGGGGCTACAGTGAGTGTCTGACCCTGTGATCCCCCCACCCCGCAGTCACCGCTCCTGCCCCATGCTGGGGCTACAGTGAGTGTCTGACCCTGTGATTCCCCCACCCCGCAGTCACCGCTCCTGCCCCATGCTGGGGCTACGGTGAGGTCTGACCCTGTGATCCCCCCACCCCGCAGTCACCGCTCCTGCCCCATGCTGGGGCTACAGTGAGTGTCTGACCCTGTGATCCCCCCACCCCACAGTCACCGCTCCTGCCCCATGCTGGGGCTACAGTGAGTGTCTGACCCTGTGATCCCCCCACCCCGCAGTCACCGCTCCTGCCCCATGCTGGGGCTACGGTGAGTGTCTGACCCTGTGATCCCCCCACCCCGCAGTCACCGCTCCTGCCCCATGCTGGGGCTACGGTGAGTGTCTGACCCTGTGATCCCCCCACCCCACAGTCACCGCTCCTGCCCCATGCTGGGGCTACGGTGAGTGTCTGACCCTGTGATCCCCCCACCCCGCAGTCACCGCTCCTGCCCCATGCTGGGGCTACAGTGAGTGTCTGACTCTGTGATCCCCCCACCCCGCAGTCACCGCTCCTGCCCCATGCTGGGGCTACAGTGAGTGTCTGACCCTGTGATCCCCCCCACCCCGCAGTCACCGCTCCTGCCCCATGCTGGGGCTACGGTGAGTGTCTGACCCTGTGATCCCCCCCACCCTGCAGTCACCGCTCCTGCCCCATGCTGGGGCTACAGTGAGTGTCTGACCCTGTGATCCCCCCCACCCCGCAGTCACTGCTCCTGCCCCATGCTGGGGCTACGGTGAGTTTCTGACCCTGTGATCCCCCCACCCCACAGTCACCGCTCCTGCCCCATGCTGGGGCTACGGTGAGTGTCTGACCCTGTGATCCCCCCACCCCGCAGTCACCGCTCCTGCCCCATGCTGGGGCTACGGTGAGTGTCTGACCCTGTGATCCCCCCACCCCACAGTCACCGCTCCTGCCCCATGCTGGGGCTACGGTGAGTGTCTGACCCTGTGATCCCCCCACCCCGCAGTCACCGCTCCTGCCCCATGCTGGGGCTACAGTGAGGTCTGACCCTGTGATCCCCCCACCCCGCAGTCACCGCTCCTGCCCCATGCTGGGGCTACGGTGAGTGTCTGACCCTGTGATCCCCCCACCCCGCAGTCACCGCTCCTGCCCCATGCTGGGGCTACGGTGAGTGTCTGACCCTGTGATCCCCCCACCCCACAGTCACCGCTCCTGCCCCATGCTGGGGCTACGGTGAGTGTCTGACCCTGTGATCCCCCCACCCCGCAGTCACCGCTCCTGCCCCATGCTGGGGCTACAGTGAGGTCTGACCCTGTGATCCCCCCACCCCGCAGTCACCGCTCCTGCCCCATGCTGGGGCTACAGTGAGTGTCTGACCCTGTGATCCCCCCCACCCCGCAGTCACCGCTCCTGCCCCATGCTGGGGCTACAGCGAGGTCTGACCCTGTGATCCCCCCACCCCACAGTCACCGCTCCTGCCCCATGCTGGGGCTACGGTGAGTGTCTGACCCTGTGATCCCCCCCACCCCACAGTCACCGCTCCTGCCCCATGCTGGGGCTACAGTGAGTGTCTGACCCTGTGATCCCCCCACCCCGCAGTCACCGCTCCTGCCCCATGCTGGGGCTACGGTGAGTGTCTGACCCTGTGATCCCCCCACCCCACAGTCACCGCTCCTGCCCCATGCTGGGGCTACAGTGAGTGTCTGACCCTGTGATCCCCCCACCCCGCAGTCACCGCTCCTGCCCCATGCTGGGGCTACGGTGAGTGTCTGACCCTGTGATCCCCCCACCCCACAGTCACCGCTCCTGCCCCATGCTGGGGCTACAGTGAGTGTCTGACCCTGTGATCCCCCCACCCCGCAGTCACCGCTCCTGCCCCATGCTGGGGCTACGGTGAGGTGTGACCCTGTGATCCCCCCACCCCACAGTCACCGCTCCTGCCCCATGCTGGGGCTACAGTGAGTGTCTGACCCTGTGATCCCCCCCCACCCCGCAGTCACCGCTCCTGCCCCATGCTGGGGCTACAGTGAGTGTCTGACCCTGTGATCCCCCCACCCCGCAGTCACCGCTCCTGCCCCATGCTGGGGCTACGGTGAGTGTCTGACCCTGTGATCCCCCCCCACCCCACAGTCACTGCTCCTGCCCCATGCTGGGGCTACGGTGAGTGTCTGACCCTGTGATCCCCCCCCACCCCACAGTCACCGCTCCTGCCCCATGCTGGGGCTACAGTGAGTGTCTGACCCTGTGATCCCCCCACCCCACAGTCACCGCTCCTGCCCCATGCTGGGGCTACGGTGAGTGTCTGACCCTGTGATCCCCCCACCCCACAGTCACCGCTCCTGCCCCATGCTGGGGCTACGGTGAGTGTCTGACCCTGTGATCCCCCCACCCCGCAGTCACCGCTCCTGCCCCATGCTGGGGCTACGGTGAGTGTCTGACCCTGTGATCCCCCCACCCCGCAGTCACCGCTCCTGCCCCATGCTGGGGCTATGGTGAGTGTCTGACCCTGTGATCCCCCCACCCCACAGTCACCGCTCCTGCCCCATGCTGGGGCTACAGTGAGTGTCTGACCCTGTGATCCCCCCGCCCCACAGTCACCGCTCCTGCCCCATGCTGGGGCTACAGTGAGTGTCTGACCCTGTGATCCCCCCGCCCCACAGTCACCGCTCCTGCCCCATGCTGGGGCTACAGTGAGTGTCTGACCCTGTGATCCCCCCACCCCACAGTCACCGCTCCTGCCCCATGCTGGGGCTACGGTGAGTGTCTGACCCTGTGATCCCCCCACCCCACAGTCACCGCTCCTGCCCCATGCTGGGGCTACGGTGAGTGTCTGACCCTGTGATCCCCCCCACCCCACAGTCACCGCTCCTGCCCCATGCTGGGGCTACGGTGAGTGTCTGACCCTGTGATCCCCCCCCACCCCACAGTCACCGCTCCTGCCCCATGCTGGGGCTACGGTGAGTGTCTGACCCTGTGATCCCCCCACCCCGCAGTCACCGCTCCTGCCCCATGCTGGGGCTACGGTGAGTGTCTGACCCTGTGATCCCCCCCACCCCGCAGTCACCGCTCCTGCCCCATGCTGGGGCTATGGTGAGTGTCTGACCCTGTGATCCCCCCACCCCGCAGTCACCGCTCCTGCCCCATGCTGGGGCTATGGTGAGTGTCTGACCCTGTGATCCCCCCACCCCACAGTCACCGCTCTGCCCCATGCTGGGGCTACGGTGAGGTCTGACCCTGTGATCCCCCCACCCCACAGTCACCGCTCCTGCCCCATGCTGGGGCTACGGTGAGTGTCTGACCCTGTGATCCCCCCACCCCGCAGTCACCGCTCCTGCCCCATGCTGGGGCTACGGTGAGTGTCTGACCCTGTGATCCCCCCCCACCCCGCAGTCACCGCTCCTGCCCCATGCTGGGGCTACGGTGAGTGTCTGACCCTGTGATCCCCCCCACCCCACAGTCACCGCTCCTGCCCCATGCTGGGGCTACAGTGAGTGTCTGACCCTGTGATCCCCCCCACCCCACAGTCACCGCTCCTGCCCCATGCTGGGGCTACAGTGAGGTCTGACCCTGTGATCCCCCCCAACCCCGCAGTCACCGCTCCTGCCCCATGCTGGGGCTACGGTGAGTGTCTGACCCTGTGATCCCCCCACCCCACAGTCACCGCTCCTGCCCCATGCTGGGGCTACGGTGAGTGTCTGACCCTGTGATCCCCCCACCCCACAGTCACCGCTCCTGCCCCATGCTGGGGCTACGGTGAGTGTCTGACCCTGTGATCCCCCCACCCCGCAGTCACCGCTCCTGCCCTATGCTGGGGCTACGGTGAGTGTCTGACCCTGTGATCCCCCCACCCCGCAGTCACCGCTCCTGCCCCATGCTGGGGCTACAGTGAGGTCTGACCCTGTGATCCCCCCACCCCGCAGTCACCGCTCCTGCCCCATGCTGGGGCTACGGTGAGTGTCTGACCCTGTGATCCCCCCACCCCGCAGTCACCGCTCCTGCCCCATGCTGGGGCTACAGTGAGGTCTGACCCTGTGATCCCCCCACCCCGCAGTCACCGCTCCTGCCCCATGCTGGGGATACAGTGAGTGTCTGACCCTGTGATCCCCCCACCCCACAGTCACCGCTCCTGCCCCATGCTGGGGCTACGGTGAGGTCTGACCCTGTGATCCCCCCCACCCCGCAGTCACCGCTCCTGCCCCATGCTGGGGCTACGGTGAGTGTCTGACCCTGTGATCCCCCCACCCCACAGTCACCGCTCCTGCCCCATGCTGGGGCTACGGTGAGTGTCTGACCCTGTGATCCCCCCACCCCACAGTCACCGCTCCTGCCCCATGCTGGGGCTACGGTGAGTGTCTGACCCTGTGATCCCCCCACCCCACAGTCACCGCTCCTGCCCCATGCTGGGGCTACGGTGAGTGTCTGACCCTGTGATCCCCCCACCCCACAGTCACCGCTCCTGCCCCATGCTGGGGCTACAGTGAGTGTCTGACCCTGTGATCCCCCCACCCCGCAGTCACTGCTCCTGCCCCATGCTGGGGCTACAGTGAGTGTCTGACCCTGTGATCCCCCCACCCCACAGTCACCGCTCCTGCCCCATGCTGGGGCTACGGTGAGTGTCTGACCCTGTGATCCCCCCACCCCACAGTCACCGCTCCTGCCCCATGCTGGGGCTACAGTGAGTGTCTGACCCTGTGATCCCCCCACCCGGGAGTCACCGCTCCTGCCCCATGCTGGGGCTACAGTGAGTGTCTGACCCTGTGATCCCCCCACCCCACAGTCACCGCTCCTGCCCCATGCTGGGGCTACGGTGAGTGTCTGACCCTGTGATCCCCCCCACCCCGCAGTCACCGCTCCTGCCCCATGCTGGGGCTACAGTGAGGTCTGACCCTGTGATCCCCCCCCACCCCACAGTCACTGCTCCTGCCCCATGCTGGGGCTACAGTGAGTGTCTGACCCTGTGATCCCCCCGCCCCACAGTCACCGCTCCTGCCCCATGCTGGGGCTACAGTGAGTGTCTGACCCTGTGATCCCCCCACCCCGCAGTCACCGCTCCTGCCCCATGCTGGGGCTACAGTGAGTGTCTGACCCTGTGATCCCCCCGCCCCACAGTCACCGCTCCTGCCCCATGCTGGGGCTACAGTGAGTGTCTGACCCTGTGATCCC